>NC_067405.1:42938454-43241787 GCF_009764475.1 Pristis pectinata
ATCCAATGAAGATATGCAAGCCCAATCCCTGTTGATGTTTGGAATGAGGCAGGATTGGTAAAATAGTTACCTCGGGCAATATTTATGTTCGGCGGGCCTAAAATTCCTACTTGAAGAATGCAGTCAGTGAATAGTTTTGTTTTGGCAGAATATCCACCCAGCGCCGTTGCCCACGTTACAACGCTGTAGCCGGTACTCTTATTATTTTGTTTACAATTATGTTTTAAAAGTACGATTCAGGCACCCCAAATCTATCCTCTCCCCCTACCGACATACCGAATCCGTTGATAACGATGAATCCTATAGTGCTGAGCACTGGGTGCCAGTTAAATTCAAGCAGTCCCGAGTCCCACGCCAGTCCCCTTCTCCAATGAAGCACCCAAATCAAAACAGTGGCAATTGAGAGAGTCCCCAGCAACAGGGCGGCCAAGAGCAACGCCATAAACTGTCGGAATTTTTCCATTTCTTCAAGGCTGTGTGTTCGCAGACTGAGAGGAGCAGTGGTCCGAGCTGTGTGTAGAACTCCCGCCACACCAGTGTCCCGAGCTGCTGCACAACCTCTGGCGGAAAATTGTGGAAGATTTTGGATGGGAGTTGCTGAGCCGTTGACTGAGTTCCAAGTAACTGATCCGTTGCGCAACTTGAATTGATTTTCCCCCCAAGAAGACCACCTCTTACAACTAAAACTTGCTAGAAAAGATTTTTGTTTGGAAGAAACTTTTTATAACGACGCGCATGCGCGAGTTAATCCTGCCAAACACATCTGATAAGAGGTTGGCAAGTTTATACTTGAGGTCGAGTTAAACTAGTAAGTAATATGATTGGCAAAGAGTCTGTTATATAGTTTAAAATATCAATCAGGAAATTAAATCAACTAACAGTTGTATTATAGTCGATTATGAGATTTTAAAATGCATTGAAGCAGTTTCCGAGATGGCTCCAGCTGCAAAGTTTCCTGTCGGCTGCGGTGTCAACAACACCGTGACTCAGCAGCTCACTGGGATGGGACCAAGGAAAAGAAATATTACTTCTACACGATTGGGTTAAAACTTTGTAACAGCACACGTGAGTTTTGCTTCGTTAGTTCATTGGTACAACTTTTTTTAAAACTCGTTTCATAACTTGACACATTGTATAATAGTCCATGTGATAATTCTTGTACTTCCAGAATATATTCATGCGGTTGTACAGCATAGAAACAGGCCCTTCGGCCCAACAAGTATATGCCGACCATCATGTCTATCTTTACTAATCCCACTTGCCTGCATTAATTCTATATCCCTCTAGGCTTTGCTCATTCAAATACCTGTCTAGATGCCTCTCAGCTCATTCCATGAATACCAACTATTTGTGTGAATAATTTACCACTCTGATCCCTTTTAAACATCTTCCCTCTCATTTCAAACCTCTATCCTCTTTTTAGACAATTTCTATCCTACCTATGCCTCTCATTAATTGTGCATACTTCTCTCATGTCACCTCTCAGCTTCCTTTGCTCCAGTGAAAGCAAGCCATCCTATCCAATCTCTTCTTACAATTTGGGCCCTCTAATCCAGTCAACATCCTCGTGAATCTTTTCTGCACCCTTTCCAGCTTAATCACATCCTTCCTGTAGTATTGCAACCTGAAATGCACACAATACTCCAAGTGCAGCCTAACTAACGTTCTGTACAACTGTTACAAGATTCCTAACTCTTTTACTCAATGCCTCGGCTGATGAAGGCAAACATGCCATGTGCCTTCTTCACCACCATGCTGCTTTCAAGGAAATATGGACTGCTACCCCTAGATCTCTGTTCAACAACACTTCCCGTGGGACCCTGCTATTCATTGTGCATACCCTGCCCTGGTTTAACTTCGCAAAATACACCACTTTGCACTTAGTCGTAGAGCAATACAGCACGGATACAGGCCCTTCGGCCCAACCAGTCCATGCCGACTAGGGTGCCCACCCAGCTAGTCCCAATTTCTTGTGTTCGGCCCATATCCTTCCAAACCCTGCCCTTCTATCTACCTATCCAAGTACTTCTTAAATGATACTATTGTAACTGCCTCAACCACTTACTCTGGCAGCTCATTCCACATACTCACCATTCTCTGTGTGAAAAAGTTGCCCCTCAGGTCTTACTAATCCTGCATTCTCATCTAAATCGTTAGAATAGGTGACAAACAACAGAGGACCCAGCACTGATCTCTGTGACACACCACCGCTCACTGGCCTCCAGTCTGAAAAATAGCCCTTCACTACTCATCCTCTGACTCCCACCACAAAGCCAATTTTGTATCCAATTGGCAAGCTCACCCTGGATCCCATCTTTTCTAACCTTCTGGACCTGACCACCATGTGAGACCTTTTCAGAGCCTTGCTAGAGTCAATGTAGACAACGCCTAGCATCCTGCCCTCGTCAATCCTCTTAGTCACCTCTTCAAAAAAACTTGATCAAATCCATGAAACAATTTCCTATGCACAAAGCCATGTTAACAACCCCTAATCAGTCCTTGCTTTTCCAAATGCAAATAAATCCTGTCCCTCAGAATCCTTCCAATAACTTTCCCACCACTGATGTAAGGCTTACAAATTTGTAGTTCTCTGGCTTCTCTGCTGCTCTTCTTAAATAAAGGCACAACATTAGCTATCTACAGTCTTCCAGTTTGTCACCTGTGGCTAACAAAGTTACAAAAATCTCTTCCAGGGCCCTGGCAATCTCGTCTCATTTCCATAACATCCTAGGATTCACCTGAGAATATTTAATCTACCATCTTCTCTTTTTATTTATTTCCTTAAATATTTCCAGTAGGCACATCTTGAATACCTTTCATGCAGTGTTTTAAATATATCTTTCCTGAAATATATTCCAAATTATTACTCATTAGAGAGTTTTAAGCATTAAAAGCTTTTTTTTTCAGATTTATCCTGTTAACCAATATCGGTCCTTGGTCCCTTGAGACAGTTATTTTTAAAATTGTAATGCTCATTACCTCAAGGATGAGCAGGAACAGTAGCTATGTTACTGATCTTGCCTCATTTCAAATAAAATTCATGATCTCCCATGTACATCATTCAGCTACCTGCTGTTTGGTTTCAGAATATTTGCCTCCGCTGGTCTACCTTGCCAGCTACCTCATTCCAAGTTCCTTTTGCATCCATCCCAGCGCCTGGAAGGTTTTTATGATCCTCAGTTATAGCTAGAATGTGCCTGATTATTTCTATGAAGTCAAAATTCCCCATTGCTACTCATTTCTGCAGATTAGAAGTCCAGCTACCATCAAACCATGCCACCAACCCATCA
Organism: Pristis pectinata; assembly: GCF_009764475.1. Lineage (NCBI taxonomy): Eukaryota > Metazoa > Chordata > Chondrichthyes > Rhinopristiformes > Pristidae > Pristis > Pristis pectinata. The sequence goes on from NC_067405.1 coordinate 42,941,745, forward strand.
CAACCTGCACCTCATTCACCTGCCAAATAGTTTCATATATCAATTGCTTTTCAAATTAAACATTCTGAGTATCCTTGCACTACCTCCTGTCTCCTTCTCCAAACATGGTGGATGGTATCTTACCTTTGGCCTCATTGATTTGTTGTTCCTGCAAGCTGATCATCACCAAAAATGTACATTCCAGAAATACTTCTCATTCTTCTTCGCAATGCAGCGAAGTATTCCAGTTCCACAAACTTGGAAGCCTTGAGACCAAATTCATACAATTTGACCTTGCTTCCCACATGGGCATCATGTATCCCTCATCTGCTACAATTGTACAGGGACCTAGATGTTCTTACCTATTTTACTAAACTTTCTCTGAAGACTTTAGTATCTAAAAGGGCACTCCATTTCACAATCGATCCATATCACAACAACTTCATTTTTGGACAGTTAGCGTCATTTGCATGAAGACATTATTTTCTATCTCCATATTACCTGTGACTGGTAATTTAATGCTCCAAGCAACTTTTGGAAAGTTTAATTTATGTTTAAAAAGTATATAGACCTGTTTTATAGGGCAAGGAAGATATATCTCTATGTAAACCTGTCATTAATTATAGTATTTAAATATCGCCTTCATCATTTCAAAGCAGTTGTTCTAAAGTATCCTGGTATTTTATTTGCCTAGAACCATAGAACACTACAGCACAGAAAAACAGGCCATTCTGCCCTTCTAGTCTGTGCCAAAACGGTATTCTGCTAGTCCCATTTACCTGCACCCAGTCCATAACCCTCCAGACCACTCCCATCCATGTGTCTATCCAATTTATTCTTAAAACTCAAGAGTGAGCCCCCATTTACTACATCAGATGGCAGCCCGTTCCATACTCCCACCACTCTGAGTGAAGAAGTTCCCCCTAATGTTCCCCCTAAACCTTTCCCCTTTCACCCTAAAGCCATGTCCTCTCGTACTTATCTCTCCTAATCTAGGTGGAAAGAGCCTATTCGCATTAACTCTGTCTATACCCCTCAATTTTGTAAACCTCTATCAAATCTCCCCTCATTCTTCTGCGCTCCAAAGAATAAAGTCCTAACCTGTTCAATCTTTCCCTGTAACTCAACTCCTGAAGACCCGGCAACATTCTAGTAAATCTCCTCTGCACTCTTTCAATTTTACAAATATCCTTCCTATATTTAGGTGACCAGAACTGCACGCAATACTCCAAGTTTGGCCTCACCAATGTCTTATACAACCTCACCATAACATCCCAACTCCTGTACTCAATACTTTGATTTATGAATGCCAGGATGCCAAAAGCCTTTTTTACAACCCTGTCTACCTGCGACGCCACTTTCAGGGAATTATGTATCTGAACTCCCAGATCCCTTTGTTCCTCCGCACTCCTCAGTGCCCTACCATTTACTGTGTACGTCCTACCTTGATTTGTCCTTCCAAGATGCAACACCTCACACTTGTCTGCATTAAATTCCATCTGCCATTTTCTGGCCCATTCTTCCATTTGTTTCGGATCCCTCTGCAAGCTTTGAAAGCCTTCCTCGCTGTCCACAACACCTCCAATCTTAGTGTCATCAGCATACTTGCTGATCCAATTCACTACATTATCATCTAGATCATTGATAAAGACAACAAACAATGGTCCCAGCACAGATCCCTGAGGCACACCACTCGTCACAGGCCTCCAGTCTGAGAAACAATCGTTCACTACCACTCTGTCTTCTCCCACACAGCCAATTTCAAATCCAGTTTACAACCTCTCCATGGATACCTAGTGTCTGAACCCTCTGAACTAATCTCCCATGTGGGACCTTGTCAAAGGCCTTACTAAAGTCCATGTAGACAACATCCACAGCCTTTCCTTCATCTACTTTCTTGGTAACCTCCTTGAAAAGCTCTACAAGATTTGTTAAACACGATCTACCACGCATAAAGCCACGCTGACTATAATCAGCCCTTGGTTGTCCAAATACTTGTATATCTGATCTCTCAGAACACCTTCCAATAATTTACCCACTACTGATGTCAGGCTCACCGGCCTGTAATTACCTGGCTTACTTTTAGATCCTTTTTTAAACAACGGAACAACATGAGCTTCCCTCCAGTCCTCCGGCACCACACCCGTAGCTAAGGACATTTTAAATATATCTGCCAGGGCCCCTGCAATTTCTACACTAGTCTCCCTCAATGCCCGAGGAAATATCTTATCTGGCCCAGGGGATTTATCTACCTTTATTCGCTGTAAGGCAGCAAGCACCTCCTCCTATAATCTCTATATGTTCCATGACAATTGCTTGGTTCCCTTCCTTCCATATTCACTATGCCCATTTCCTGCGTAAATACTGATGCAAAAAAATTGTTTAAGATCTCCCCCATCTCCTGAGGCTCCACACATAGACGACCACTCTGATCTTCTAGGGGACCAATTTTGTCCCTTACTATCCTTTTATTCTTCATATATTTGTAGAAACCCTTCGGATTTACCTTCACATTATCTGCCAAAGCAACCTCATGTCTTCTTTTTGCCTTCCTGATTTCCTTTTTTAGTATTTTCTTACTTTTTCTATACTCTTCAAGTACCTCATTTGTTCCTAGTTCCCTATACCTGCTATACACTTCTTTTTTTCTTAAGCCAGTATCCCTTGAAAACCAAGGTTCCCTATGCTTTTTAACTTTGCCTTTAATCCTGGCAGGAACATGCAAACTCTGTACTCTCAAAATTTCACCTTTGAAGGCCTTCCACTTACTGAGCACATCCTTGCCAGAAAACAACTCATCCCAATCCAATCTTCCTAGATCCTTTTCATTTCCACAAAATTGGCCTTTCTCCAATTTAGAACCTCAACTTGAGGACCAGACCTGTCCTTATCCATAAGTAACTTGAAACTAATGACATTATGGTCACTGGACCCAAAATACTCCCCTTCTGTCACCTGACCTGTCTGGTTCCCTCATAGTAGATCAAGTATTGCATTCTCTCTCGTTGGTACCTCTATATATTGATTTAGAAAACTTTCCTGAACACATTTGACAAATTCCAAGCCATCCAGCCCTTTCACAGTGTGGGAGTCCCAGTCAATATGTGGAAAGTTAAAATCCCCTACTATCACAACTTTCTGTTTCTTACATCTGTCTGCTATCTCACTACAGATTTGGTCCTCCAATTCTCTCTGACTATTGGGCAATCTATAATACAACCCTATTAGTGTGGCCACACCTTTCCTGTTCATCAGCTCCACCCATATGGCCTCTATAGACGAGCCCTCAGGGCTGTCCCATCTCCACACAGCTGTGATAATTTCCCTGACTAGTAATGCCACTCCTCCCCCTTTCATCCCTCCCCCTCTATCATGTCTGAAACAACAGAACCCCGGGACATTAAGCTGCCAGTCCTGCCCCTCCTGCATCCAAGTCTCACTAATAGCAATAATGTCATAATCCCACGTGTCAATCCACACCCTAAGCTCATCTGCCTCACCTACAGTACTCCTTGCATTGAAATAGATGCACCTGAGAACATTTCTATCGTGTACAAACCTTTGATTTCTGTTTATACTTGCAATCCTCACATGACCTTTTTCCTCCTCCACCTCACTATTTGCTGTAACACTCTGGTTCCCCTCCCCCTGCAAATCTAGTTTAAACCCCCCGGAGCAGCACTAGCAAACCTACCCGCAAGAATGTTTGTCCCCCTCCAGTTCAGGTGCAGACTGTCCTGTTGGAACAGGTCCCACCTTCCCTGGAACAAAGCCCAATTGTCTAGAAACATGAAGCCCTCCTTCCTGCACCATTTCCTTAGCCATGTGTTTAGCTGCATAATCCTGCTATTTCTAGCCTCACTAGCTCGTGGCACAGGTAGCAATCCTGAGATTGCAACCTTGGAGGTCCTGTCCTTCAATTTTGCACCTAATTCTCTAAACTCTCTTTGCAGGACCTCCTCCCTTTTCCTATCCACATCATTGGTCCCTATGTGGACCACGACATCTGGCTGCTCACCCTCCCTCCTGAGAATATCGAGAACTTGATCCGAGATATCGTGGACCCTGGCACCAGGGAGGCAACAGACCATCTGGGATTCTCGATCTCTCCCACAGAACCTCCTATCTGTCCCCCTAACTATCAAATCCCCTATTACTACTGCTCTCTTCTTTTGCCTCCTTCCTTTCTGAGCTGAGGGTCCCATCTCAGTGCCAGTGACGGGACCACTGCCACTCGTCCCTGGTAGGTCATCCCCACCAGCAGTATCCAAAACAGTATACTTATTGTTGATGGGAATGGCCACAGGGGTGCTCTGACCTGTCTGTCTATACTCCATCCCTGACAGTCACCTAGTTACCTGTTTCCTGACTTTTAGAGGCGACTATCTCCCTGAAACTCCTGTCTATTTCTACCTCTGCCTCATGAATGATCCAGAGTTCATCCAGCTCCAGTTCCCTAACTCGGTTAGTCAGGAGCTGGAGCTGGATGCACCTTTTACAGGTGTGGTCATCAGGGACAAGTGTGCTGTCCCTGACTTCCCACATACTGCATACAGAGCACACGACTGCCCTAACTGCTGCCATCACTACCTATTCCTAAGTTATTTAAATTAAAGGAACTTACTGGCCTTACCTCTCTGGGGGCAAGCTCGTCCTCGTCCTCGCCCTCTGCTCGCCGAAGCCTCAGAGCTCTGCTCCTAACCCTGAGCCACTCAAACACTGGCCGCTCCTCTTCAGATACCCCTCCTTATATTTGTCCCTGCCAATTACCTCAAGTACCGCGCTCCCTAATCAACCACTCAACACTCTGTTTAACCCTTCAGTTGCCCTCCACTTATTAAGCTTTTAAAAGACACTCACTGGACCTGAAGGGGACCCGCTGCTCCAACGGCTCCCGGGCTCCTTCTGTAAAAGAAACGCCCGCGAAACACACAAGCTTTTAAAAGTCTCACCGGACCTGAAGGGGACCCACTGCTCCAACGGCTCCCGGGCTCCTTCTGTAAAAGAAAAGCCCGCGAAACACACAAGTTTTTAAAAGACTCTCACCGGACCTGAAGGGGACCCACTGCTCCAACGGCTCCCGGGCTCCTTCCGTGTAAAAGAAAAGCCTGCAAAACACACAAGCTTTTAAAAGACACCTCTAATGAGAGATGTGACTGCAAATTCCATAATAAGGACGAATCAAAGAAACTCTGGAACAAAATTAATTCTCTAATGACTCCAAATGATGAAAATGTAATTTGTGATCAGTGAGCAGTGAATTGCAAATTACTACTTAATAATGTTTAGAAGAATAAAAGTGCAAAGTCATCTCTTGGAAGTCCAACAGCTATTGCTTTTGCAATTTATCTCTCAGCATTTTAACTGTGAAAAGTAACTCATGGGATCCAGGGAGAGATAGCTAATTGGATTCATAATTGGCTTAATGGTAGGAAGCAGCGAGTGATGGACAAAGGTTGTTTATTGGACTGGAGGCCTATGACTAGTAGTGTGCCACAGGGGTCAATGCTGAGACCTTTGTTTTTCGTTATTTATATAAATGTTTTGGATGTGAATGTACAAGGCGTGGTTAGTAATTTTGTAGATGATCCTAAAATAGGTGGTATTGTAGATAGTGAAGAAGGTTATCGAAAATTACAGGAGGATCTTGATCAGCTAGGTAAGTGGGCTGAAGATTGGCAAATGGCTTTCAATTCAGATAAGCGTGAAGTGTTGCATTTTGGGAAGTCTAATAAGGATAGGACTTGTACAGAGAATGGTCAGGCCCAGGGGAGTTTTGTGGAACAGAGGGACCTAGGAGTACATCGTTCGCTGAAAGCGGTGTCACAGGTAGACAGGGTGGTGAAGGTGTTTAGCATGCTGTCCTTCATCAGTCAGAGCATCAAGTATAGGAGTCGGGACGTTATGTTGCAGCTGAACAAAACATTGGTGAGACCACACATGGAGTATTGTGTACAGTTTTGGTCGCCCTGTTAGAGGAAAGATATCATTAAGCTGGAAAGAGTGCAGAGAAGATTTACAAGGATGCTGCCAGGACTCGAGCAACTGAGTTAAAGGGAGAGGATGGGCAGTCTAGGACTTTATTCCTTGGAATACAGGAGATTGAGGGGTGACAATTATAGAAGTGTATAAAATTGTGAGGGGTATAGACATGGTGAACACACATAGTCTTTTTCGCAGGAAAGGTGAACTAAAAACTGGGGTGCATAGGTTTAAAGTGAAAGATTTAAAAGGGACCTGAGGGGCAACTTTTTCACACAGAAGATGGTGGGTATATGGAATACGCTTCCAAAGGAAATGGCTGAGACAAATACAATAGTATGATTTAAGAAGCACTTGGATAGGTACATGGAGGGGCGGGGTTTGGTGGGATATGGGCCGAACGCAGGAAATTAGGACTAGCTTGGTGGGCACCATGGTCTGCATGGACGAGTTGGGCCAAGGGGCCTGTTTCCATGCTGTATTACTTTATGACTCTAAGCAGTTTATAATTAAATTTCCAATCTACCGAATGTTACGTTCCACCAGACATGACCGGGTGCCTTGGTGTCAAGATCCTTGAAGGTTGGAGCTGCACTTATCCAGGCAAGCAGAAAGTTTTCCATCATACTTCTGATGTGTGCCTTGCAGATGGTGAAAAGATTTTGGGATGATGTATATTCAGTACACAGCATTCCCAATGCCTGACCTATTTAGCCACAGTATTTATATGGTGGAACCAGCAGAGTTTCTTGCAGATGGTGACCTATAGGGCATAGGATTGGGGTGACCAGAGATTGTGTTAAAGAAACCTGGCACAATTAGCAAGTGTGAGTTCAATGTGGATATACCTCATTCATTTTATAGTTTTCACAAATATATATGTCAGGTTGTTGTGTGGTCAGTTTAGACACAGTTCCCAGATTCTCATGCAGACTTGCCTGGTTAACTAGTCTATGAGCAAGTATGCCATGTCCAGATTCAGCACTTGGGTCACCTCCAGATGGTCCATCAGTTTTATTCTTATTCTCTTTGAACATGGTACTTTTGATATAACTGAATCGTTTCAGATGGCTATGAGTCAACCATATTGCTGTGCATTCAGGGTTCATGAATTCTGCAGTCCAGTTAAGAATTACAGATTGTCTGCCCTGAAAGACATTAGTGAACTAGATGGGTTTTATGACACCCTGCTAATTTCACGGTCACTATTGCTGAAACCACATATTTTAAGTTCCAGAATATTAACTGAACTTAAATTCTACAGCTCCCATGATGGGGTATGAAACCCTGTCTGCAGATTATTAATCCATTAATTTAACCACTGTTCTACCATTCCCATAACTGGCTTTGATAATATCATACAGAACATAAAATAGTGTACTCTTCAACTCCTGGTGAATAAAGCCAAAGGGGGACGTATTTTTAATTATTGCATTTCTGATTGCATATCATTTGTTCATTATGAAAGTTTTCACTAACAATTTTCCTAAAAGGAAAGTGAACCTTGGCTTCTTTCTTTGAAGGTATAAGACGATCAAAAAACATAAATTCACCTGAATGAAGAATATTTTGTTCTTTGCAATTCATGTTTTTTTTCTATTTTCATTTTCTGAACAAAGTAATGGTCCTGGTGTTTTATAAAATCTAAAGTAATTGTACAGAATCCTTTCTATCAAAATTAGTTTGACTAAGATGTTGCTGAACAGTTACCTTATGATTACATTGCAGACTCTAAGCTGTTGCCAATAGCAACATCACCAGCAGAAAACAAATCTGCCACCATTTCCTCAGTACTCTTTCTAAATTATTTCAACAGTCCAGTCTGACTGTGGAACCTCCAATTTGAGGTTTTCTTTTTAATATATAGCATTATTGAATGGATTCTGGCAACCCTGCTGTCCAGAGTTGCCTTGGATACAGTATAGTTGTAATTCAGAAAGGAAGTGAGTTTAAAAATAACATTCATCTGCGAATGTGAAGGCTTCAAGGATAAATACAGAGAGGAAGCCGAGGATAGTATATATAAGGATATACATTATAAATAACTTTGGATAAGACTTGGTGAGAAAAGGTAGCGGCATTGTAAATATATTTGAGAATAATTCTATTTTTGAGATTAGATATAGAATAATAAAAAGTGATATTGATGCATATGCCTTTTCATTGATAAAACAAACATTAATCTGAAAAAAAAAGCAAAACAAGGAATGCTGGAAATGTAATTTTAATATTGAGTCCAGTAGGTTGTAATATGTCATGTCAAAAAATGAGATGCTATTTCTCTGAACTTTCAATGTGCTTGATTGGAAGTGCAGGAGGATGAAAAAGAGGTATTGTGAGGGAGAGGGATGGAGAAATAAAGGGCCATGCTACCAGAAGCCTGAGGTGACACTTGTACCAGAAGCCTGAGATGACACTTGTAGACTGTTTTGAGGAATTCCACAATGTGGTTTCCAATTCCCCTTTGGTTGCAATTGAATGCTGTTTGCTAAGTTGAAAAAAGTGCAAATATATTGCAGCTGCATCTTTGGTAAAGTGTCTTTGGGGCCCTGCATTGCAGGCAGGGAATAGGTAAAAGTGTGGCTGCTGCTTCTCATATTGTTTCTCATAATTCCTTGTGATAGAAAAGGAGGCCATTCGGCCCATTGAGTCCATGCCAGGGAAATCCCAATACCCATTTATTTCCCTGTATCTATTCTTTCTCACATATCCATCAACTTCCCCATGATTCTCCTACCAACACCTGTACTGGGATCAAATTATAATAACCGATTCACTTAACAACCAACACGTCTTTGAGACATGAGAGGAAACTGGAGCACCCGGGGGATCATGGGAAGAACATGTAACTTGACAGGCAACACTGGAGATAAGAATCAAATCTGGGTTGCTGGAGCCATGTGACAGCCGCACTACCTGTACGACCGTTATGCCTCCTTGCACCTACATGGTGTTATGGGAACAGGAAAAGGTTTGATGATTGAGGAGCAAACCAGAGTCATGGAAGGAATGATTCTTTCAGAATGCTGAGGGAGGAGGAAAAGGATAGTCATCAGCTGAGGATTGTCTCCACTGTAGTTGACAGAGTGAATAGCTGATTTGCATTTTGAAGATGATACATATTGCAGCCTCTGTCCATCAGTGATGAGGGAAATGGATATTTGGTGTGGTTGATAGGGTGCCACTCAAGCAGGCAGCTTTATCCTGGATGGTGTTGAGCTTCTCGAGTAATGTTGGAGCTGCACCCATCCAGAAAAATGGAGCATATTGCACCACACTCCAACATGTGTCTTAGAGTGTTAGGCTTTGGGATGTCAGGAAGTGAGTTATTTGCTGTAGGATGTTCAGTCTTTGAAAGTCAAATCCAGGTAGGACTTCCACGATGAATGGCAGGGCCCTGGGGAGTGTTGTAGAACAGAGGAACCTTGGAGTACAAGTACATGGTTCACTGAAAGTGGAGTCACAGGTAGACAGGTTGGTGAAGAAGGCTTTTGGCACACTGGCCTTCAGGGCATTGAGTATAAAAGTTGGGAGATCACAGTGCGGTTGTACAGGATGCTGGTGAGGCCGCACTTGGAGTATTGTGTCCAGATTTGGTCGCCCTGCTATAGGGAACATGTTATTAAACTGGAAAGAGTGTACAAAAGACTTACAAGGATGCTGCCAGGACTTGAGGGACTGAGTTTTAGGGGGAGGCTGAACAGTCTAGGACTTGATTCCTTAGAGCATAAGAGGCTGAGAGGTGATCTTATAGAGGTGTATAAATCATAAGGGACATAGATAAGGTGAATGCACTTGCTCTTTTTCCCAGAGTTGGGGTAACAAGAACTAGAGGGCAATGGTTTAAGATGTGTGGAATCAGCTGCCAGAGGAAATGGTTGAGACAGGTACAATAACAACTTTTAAAAGACAGTTGAACGGGTACATGGATTGGAAAGGTTTAGAAGGTCATGGGCCAAACACTGGCAAATGGGACTAACTTGGATGGGGCACCTTAGTTGGCATGGACCATTTGGGCCAAAGGGCCTGTTTCTATGCTGTATGACTCTGATCTGGCTTGCAGATGCAGCATTTCCAATGTAGGTTCTAGTCAGTGGTGACCTCCAAAATGTTGATGATGGGGAGCTCAGTGAAGTAATGGATTCAATACTGAAAAATATTGAATACTATAAAACCAACTCTGTGGCATTACCTAACTGTCTCTTTCAATTTTGTGGATTTAGTTCATTTTAAGAACAATTTTTCAACAAGCAGATTGCCTTTAGGATTTTCTGCCATCATGGGTCAATGTTACACTGTTTAATGTTTCAAATTGCGAAATAGTGAACTGTCAAAACAAGGTAACTATCTTTTGTGTGTGATAAATAGACTTTAATAATATAATTATGAAGTGACTGCCACTATGATAATAAATACAGAAAGTACTTTGGTATTAAAATAGAAAACTAAAAATATATGACTCAGTACTTAGGGAAAGTTTATTCGCTGACGGGATATGAAGAACATTAAATATGACAGTAGTACAGTAAGATTTTGTATTTTATGTACAGTTATTTATTTCTGGGTTGTGTGATGGGACTTGTGAAGGATCTAGAAGACGTCAGCCTTAAAAGTAAGCTCCACTTTCACATGCAATAATATCTGGTCCAGATGAAAGGTCTCGACCTGAAACGTTGACTGTCCATTTCCCTCCATAAATGCTGCCTGGCCCACTGAGTTCCTGCAGATAAAAGTAGGAGCAGGAGTAGGTGTAGGCTATTCAACAGGATCGTGGTTGAATTTCAATGTAATCCCACTTTCCTTCCCTTTTCCTGTATCCCTTGATTTCTCCAATGTACAGAAATCTTTCAATCTCTGTTTTGAGTGCGATTAATTTCTCAGCTTCGGGAGCCCTCTGTAGTAGGGAATTTCAAAAAATTTTCCTCGGTTCAGTCCTAAGTGACCTACCACTTATTTTGAGATTATGATTTCCAGTTCCAGACTCCTTAGCTGGGGGAAACTCCCTCCTCATATATGCTCTGCAAATGTTTTATGCTTAAGTAAGGTCACCTCCGATTCTACTAAATGCTAAGGAGGCCTAATCTACTCAATCTCTCTCCATGTTTCAGCCCTGACATCCCAGGACTCAGTCTGGTGAGACCTTGCTGTATTCACTCTATAGCAAATTTGTCTCTCACAAGACATATTTACTCTTGTGCTCAAATCCTCTAGCAATTTGCATGTTAGATCTTACAGACTTGTGTACAAGATGTCCTTGAACATCAGTGTTTCCCAATCTCTGTTTCTCTTTTTCGGACAAAGTGGATAAACTCACATTTTTTTTACATTGTGCTCAATCTGTCAGGTTGTTGTGCTCTCATTAAGGTTGCCTATATCCTCATCACTACTTAAATTACACATGGTTTCAGAAAGCGGACATTTGCAGACAGAAAAAGGAGCAGTATTACATATCTTAGTCTTGCACAACATTTGTGACTAGTATTTATTAATAATGATTAATTAGGCAGAATGTTCACTTATTTACAACTTGATATTTCTATTCTAGGCAGTTGGGGACAAAAATGGGGGAGAGTAGTAATTTTAAATAATGGAAAATGCTGGAAACACTCAGCAGATCATAGTGTCTATGGAAAGAGAAATGGAGCTAACATTTTGGTCAACAGAACTGGGAAGGAGAGAAAACGGGTTGTATCTACCTGCAGGGAGGAATGGACAGGTCAAAGGGAATATCTCTGATAGGGTGAGGCCAGGGTTGTCCTGGGGATAGGCTGTAAACTAGATCACCTGGTCAGCTAGTTAATGGGGACAGTCAGGGAGAGAGAACATTATGAACAGTCCTCAGTTTATAAACGCTTTGAAAGCAAGGCAGGGAGAGAGTGAGAACATAGACAAGGAATGTAAAAATTGCCAAATGCAGGCTATAGGACATCCCCAGCAAGTCAGGCTGATAATGGAGAAAGTCAATATCACAGATGGATGACTTGGCCAATTCTGATGCAAAGGGATAAAGTGGGTTACTTGAAATTTTTGAACTCTTCATTGATTCTGGAAGGCTTCAAAGTGCCCAGACAAAAGATGAGATATTGTTCCTCAAGCTTACGTTTTTGTAAGTTTTACAAAATTTACAGGTTTGATTATAACATGTGTTATGGACTCAGTGAAAGTCCCTTTAAGATAGAGAGTGTGTGTGTATGTGTGTGTGGGGCGTGCTTACGTCAATAGAAGATAAAGGACGTAATGACGTTGTTGAAGAAGTTAGAAGAAGAAGAAAGAGAGAGAGAGAAGGGAGAGAGACACCAGCCTGCTTGTTTTCTCTATCGATGGATGAGAAACAATAACTGTGTTTGCCACTGAAATCCATGTATGGAAGTTGGAAGTAATCCGGTGGAGTTCACTTTGTTGCTGACCTGTAGAAGGAAACAGGTATTTGTGTGTGGACGACCACGGTTCGGATGCTTTTCGGGGTGAGGAAGTCACTACCGAGTAAACACTGAAGTGTCCTTTGGGTTCCATCGTGGAACATTTGGATTTCGTATGTACTCTCTCTATGTTTTTCTACTTCTACATCTTATCTTCAGACAACGGTGGTTGTTGAAGAAGCCCTTGCTCATGTTTCACCTTATGGCTTACGGAACTGAACTTTAAGAACCATTCAGGAACTGGGAGTTTTGGACTTTGTCACACACACACACGAAAAGTTTAGTTTTGGGGTTAACGTTCGAGGTTTAACATTCTTGAATTCTAACATACTAACATTTTTTTTTAACTTTTATTTTACGTATTATCATAAGTAGTGATTAATAAAATAGTTTTTAACACTGAATCATGCTCAGTGTGTTTCTTTTGTTGCTGGTTCGTGACAAAATTGGGGGCTGGTCCGGGATAGTTCCCAAGGTTAACGAGTGTCGTCTGGGATTGTACCCCAGATTGACGAGATTTGTTCGGGATTCAATCCAAAGATTTTTGAGGGAGGTCTGATAAATTCTTTTGAATTGGCTTGTGTGTGTGGAAACCAGCAGCAATGGATATTAAGGCATTTTTGGAGTCACCAACCCAAAAGGGATTGGAGGTGGCGAAAAAGGATGATTTGATAAAGATTGCTACAAGGTTAAACCTTACAGAAGTAAAGCAGTCTATGAGAAAGGCAGATATTCAGAGACTGATAGCTGGCCATTATGTGGAAAAGAAGGTGTTTGAGAAGGAAGTGTTAAAACAGTTTCCTGGCAGTGAAATAGCAATTTCTGAGGCACAGGTGCAGCTGGCAAAGATAGAGGCTGAACGAGAGCAAACCCAGTTAAAGATAGAAGCTGAACGAGAACAAACCCAGTTAAAGATAGAAGCTGAACGAGAACAAAAGAGATTAGAGGCCGAACGAGAGCAAACCCAGTTAAAGATAGAGGCCGAACAAAAGCTAACTCAGATGAAGATAGAGGCTGATCTAGCAATGAAGCAGATGGAATTGAAGAAGATGGAGCTGGATAACGAGGAGAAAAAGAGGCAGCATGAGTTACAAATGAAGCGTAGGAGTTCGGAATCTGATTCTGATGATGGTTTTTCAGCCAGCAGGGAGGTTCGATTAGTCCCTCCGTTTGAAGAAGATCAGGTTGATCAGTATTTCCAACATTTTGAAAAGGTTGCTGTGAGTTCAAACTGGCCAAGGAAAGGATGGGCTCTTATGGTACAGAGTGTGATTAAAGGTAAAGCTCAAAAAGCTTATTCTGCTTTGTCTGTTGAGGATGCAGCTGATTATACCAAGGTAAAACAAGCTATTTTGAAGGCTTATGAATTGGTCCCTGAGGCTTATAGACAAAAATTCAGAGACTTGAGGAAATCTGCAGATCAGACTTATATGGAATTTGCCAATGGAAAGAGAATATGTTTTGAACGATGGTGCCTGGCTAAAAATGTAGATGGGGATTTTGATAAATTGACAGAATTGATACTGGTGGAAGACTTTAAAAGATGTGTTCCAGCTGAATTAACAACATATTTAAATGAAAAGGCAGTGGAAACTTTACAAGAAACTGCTAGGTTGGCAGATGATTATGCTTTAACCCATAAATCCAAATGGGGACAACCTAAAACCTTTCAAAAGAGTTACAAAGACAATCCAGGTAAACCAGAGATTAAATTGGGAGGTAATCAAAAAGGAAAAGATGAAAAGAAGCCAGGGCTGGAGAAACCTGTTGAGCGTACTTGTTATTACTGTAGGAAACCTGGCCACGTGATATCTAATTGTGCCCTTTTGAAGAAAAAGAAGGAAGCTGGGCCCAATGCTTGCTTTCAGGCAATTAAAAATCAAAAAGGTTTAGGAGATGCTGTTAAAGATCAGTCCTTGCAAGAGGGAGAAGCGGAAAAGTTGGAGGAGGTGAGAAAAGAATTCCGTTCGTATGTATCAGAGGGTTTTGTTTCACTGAATGATGAGTCACCCCAGGTGCCAGTGAAAATTCTTAGAGATACTGGGGCTAGTCAATCTCTCTTGCTGGACAGTGTTTTAAATTTTGGTGAAGAAAGTGACACTGGTGAAGTAAATCTAGTACGAGGCGTTACAGGTGAGACCATGTCTGTCCCTTTTCACAGGGTGATTTTAAAGTCAAAGTTCGTAGAAGGACCAGTCGAGATAGGGATAAGACCTAGTTTGCCAGTGAAAGGAGTTTCTTTGTTATTGGGAAATGACCTTGCAAATGGAGAAAGTGATCCTGTGGTACGGTTAACAACCAAACCAAGGATTGATGAGTCTGAGGATGATCCAGATGTTTACCCATCATGTGCGGTGACTCGAGCTAGAGCTAAAGAATTAGCCAAGACAGACAGTCCGGTGCAGTCTGATGTAGTTCCTTGTGACAGTCCTAAACAGGAAGAAAATTTTGATGCCTTATCTGAGACTTTTCTGTCTTCACTGGAGGATCAACATCCTTACAGTGAGCCTGAATTTAAAGATTTGTCTTTGTCGAGGAAGGATTTTATGGTGGAACAGACAAAGGACCCTGAGTTGACAGAATTGAAAGAAAAAGCACTCTCATGTGAGGAGATTGAAAAGGTGCCAACTGGATACTATGTCAAAAATGGAGTGTTAATGAGGAAATGGAGACCTCCTCATGTTCCTGTTACTGAGGAGTGGGAAGTTATTCATCAGGTTGTTGTTCCAAAAGTTTATAGGGATGAGATTTTAAACCTGGCCCATAGTATGCCTTTGGGTGGTCATTTTGGTGTGAATAAAACTGTAGGGAAGATCTTGAAACAATTCTATTGGCCTGGTTTGAGAAAAGATGTGGTGATGTTTTGTCGAACCTGCCACACATGTCAGATGGTAGGTAAACCAAATCAAAAACCCCCTGTGGCTCCTTTGAAACCAATTCCTGCTTTTGGGGAGCCCTTTTCGAAGGTGATTGTGGACTGTGTTGGCCCCTTACCAAAGTCTAAGACTGGAAATCAGTATTTGTTAACCATCATGTGTGCCACTTCTAGATTTCCAGAGGCAATACCCCTTAGAAATATTAAGGCCAAGACGGTGTCAAAGGCTCTTGTAAAATTTTTTACCTTGTTTGGTTTGCCAAAAGAAATCCAATCTGATCAAGGTAGTAATTTTATGTCAAAAATTTTTCAACAAATAGTCTATGAGCTGGGAGCAAAGCAGATTGTATCATCTGCATATCACCCAGAATCTCAAGGAGCTCTGGAGAGATTTCATTCTACTCTCAAAAATATGCTGAAGACTTATTGCTTTGAAAACACCAAGGATTGGGACGAAGGTATCCATTTACTTTTGTTTGCCGTTAGAGAATCGATCCAGGAGTCAATAGGATTTAGTCCGTTTGAGCTTGTATTTGGACATAGGGTGAGAGGACCTTTGGAGTTGTTAAGAGAGCAATGGGTTAATGAGGAAGTTCACTTGAGTCTGTTGGACTATGTCCAAAAATTTAAAACTCGGTTGGAGAGAGTCTGCCAGCTAGCGAGAGAGAATCTGAAAACAAGCCAGATAAGAATGAAGACATATTTTGATAGACGTGCTCGGCCTAGGACATTCGCAGTGGGGCAAAAGGTGTTGGTATTTTTCCCTAGCCAAAATAATCCCTTGCAAGCTCGTTTTTCTGGACCCTATGTTATTGAATCTCGAGTGACTGATCTAACATATATAATCAAAACACCAGATAGACGCAAGAAAACACAACTCTGTCACGTAAACATGCTAAAACCTTATTATGAGAGGGATTCAGTGGTGGCCTTGGTGGATGGTGTAAAGGTTGTTTCTAGAATGCCTGATGTTGATGTTGAGGAAGGCCAATTTAGACCAAATATTGTTCCATCGAAACTAAAAAACCAAAATATCATGGAGAACCTTGAAACGAAGTTGGACCATTTACAAGTTTCACAAAAACACCAGATGAGAGAATTAATTTTAAAATTTAAAAATCTGTTCCCAGATGTTCCAAACAGAACATCGGTAATTACCCATGATGTTGATGTTGGGGATGCAAAACCAATCAAACAACACCCATATCGAATGAATGTGGAAAAAAGTAAACTTGTTGATCAGGAAATAAAATACATGTTGGAAAATGATATTATTAGACATTCTACTTCAAATTGGAGTTCGCCCTGTGTTATTGTACCTAAACCTGATGGAACTGTTAGATTTTGCACAGATTACAGGAAAGTGAATGCTGTAACAAAGTCAGATGCTTACCCTATTCCTAGGGTGGATGATTGCATAGACAGAGTGGGAAAGGCAAAATTTCTTACAAAGATTGACCTATTAAAAGGGTACTGGTGTGTTCCATTAACAGATAGAGGAAGGGAGATTTCAGCCTTTGTAACCCCTTCTGGATTGTATGAATACAATGTTTTGCCATTTGGAATGAAAAATGCTCCGGCAACATTTCAAAGAATGATGAATTCAGTGATTCATGGGTTAAAACATACAGATGCCTACATTGACGACTTAGTGACTGGGAATGATACTTGGGAAGATCACATCTCTGCGTTAGAAATGTTGTTTGAAAGACTTTCCAAGGCTAACCTTACAGTTAACTTGGCTAAAAGTGAATTTGGCCATGCCACTGTAACGTATCTTGGTTATGTTGTAGGTCAAGGCAAGCAAGCTCCTGTTCAGGCAAAAGTTCAAGCAATATCTGAGTTCCCTATTCCCACAGGTACGAGGACTGTTAGAAGATTTTTGGGAATGGTTGGATATTATCGAAAATTTTGTAAAAATTTTGCTGATATTGCTCTTCCCCTAACTAATCTTCAGAAGAAGGGAGTAAAGTTTGTTTGGACAGATTCTTGTCAAGAAGCATTTGAGAAGCTGAAAGCCATTTTATGCTACCATCCTGTGCTCAGAACACCTGACTTTGAAAAGCCATTTTCATTAGCAGTAGATGCCAGTGATGAAGCTGCAGGAGCTGTGTTGTTGCAGAAGGGTGACCTTGATGATATTGACCATCCTGTAGCTTACTTTTCAAAGAAATTTAATGAGCATCAAAAGAATTATTCCACCATAGAGAAAGAATTACTGTCGCTTGTTTTAGCCTTGCAACATTTCAGTGTATATGTTTGCACCGCTCAGAAACCATTGACTGTATATACAGATCATAACCCATTGGTGTTTCTGAGCCGAGTCAAAAACAAGAACAGAAGGCTGTTAAATTGGAGTTTAATTTTGCAAGAGTTTGATCTCATGATAACTCACATTAAAGGCAAAGATAATGTGATTGCTGATTGTCTTTCTCGATGTTAAATGGGAAACATATATCTGTACTAATCTGATAGTCTGTAGTTGTGTAGCGTGATAATTATTAACATTACTAACTCTATGCGCGGTTAAAATTTTCTTGGGAAAATTTTTTTTTAGGTGGGAGGTGTTATGGACTCAGTGAAAGTCCCTTTAAGATAGAGAGTGTGTGTGTATGTGTGTGTGGGGCGTGCTTACGTCAATAGAAGATAAAGGACGTAATGACGTTGTTGAAGAAGTTAGAAGAAGAAGAAAGAGAGAGAGAGAAGGGAGAGAGACACCAGCCTGCTTGTTTTCTCTATCGATGGATGAGAAACAATAACTGTGTTTGCCACTGAAATCCATGTATGGAAGTTGGAAGTAATCCGGTGGAGTTCACTTTGTTGCTGACCTGTAGAAGGAAACAGGTATTTGTGTGTGGACGACCACGGTTCGGATGCTTTTCGGGGTGAGGAAGTCACTACCGAGTAAACACTGAAGTGTCCTTTGGGTTCCATCGTGGAACATTTGGATTTCGTATGTACTCTCTCTATGTTTTTCTACTTCTACATCTTATCTTCAGACAACGGTGGTTGTTGAAGAAGCCCTTGCTCATGTTTCACCTTATGGCTTACGGAACTGAACTTTAAGAACCATTCAGGAACTGGGAGTTTTGGACTTTGTCACACACACACACGAAAAGTTTAGTTTTGGGGTTAACGTTCGAGGTTTAACATTCTTGAATTCTAACATACTAACATTTTTTTTAACTTTTATTTTACGTATTATCATAAGTAGTGATTAATAAAATAGTTTTTAACACTGAATCATGCTCAGTGTGTTTCTTTTGTTGCTGGTTCGTGACACATGGCTAGAGGCTAAAGGCAAAGAGGTCAGAGTAGGATGTTGAATTAAACTGACAGGCCACAGGAAGCTTGGGGTAGCCCCTGTGAACTGAACACAGGTGCTGATCAAAGCAGTCATCCAATCTGCATTTAGTTTCTCCAATTACAGAGTAGACCACAGTGTGAACACCTAATGCAGTACATTAGATTGGAAGAATTGCAAGTGAATCATGCTTCATCTGGATGGACTGTTTGGGTCACTGGGTGGTGGGAAAGGGTGATAGGTCCAGTGTTATATCTCCTGCAGCTGCAAAGGAAAGTGCTGTGCGAAGGATAGTGATTGGTGGAGATGGAAGAGAAGGCCAGTGAGTCACAAAGGGAACAGTCCTTTCAGAATGCTGAAAGGGGAGGCAAAGGTGTGCCTGATGGTGGAATCTCATTGAAGATGGCCAAAATTGGGAAGGATGATCCATTTAATGCTGGTTCTATCCAGGAGGAGAGCAGGAGAGAGAAGTGTGGCAAATAGATGAGATGCAGTCAAGAGTTTCGTTAACAATGGTGTTGGCGAAGCCATGGTTCAGTAATGAGGAAGACAATTCAGAAGCACAACAGAGTAAATATGATGGAGATAGTGGAACTAAGAAAATGTAATGGAGTGTTACAGGAGAAAGAGTGAGACAAAGAGTAGTTGTGATAGCGTTGGGAGTCTATAGGCTTGTATTAGACATTTGTCTCCAGCCTCTATATTGAGATCGAGGCACAGAAATCCAGAAAGGGAAGTCAAAAAACACCCTTCTACCACTAATTTACAAAATTTCTATGGATTCTTAATCTTCTGGACCAGCCTACCATGACTGACCTTGTCAAATGCTTTACTGAAGTCCAAGTCGATAAAATCCATTGCCCTACCCTCGTCAATTATCTTCATCGCTTCCTCAAAGATCTCAATCACATTTGTGATTCAGGGCCTTCTTGCACAAATCCTTGCTGATGATCTCTAATAAGTCCATGCTTTTCCAAATGTGAGTAAATCCCGTCCCGAAGAATCTTCTCCAATGATTTTCCTACCACTGATCTAAGGTTCACAGGCCTAGAGTTTCCTGGATTATCCCTGTTGCCCTTCTTAAACAAAGGAGCAACATTGGCTGTAATCTGGTCTTCTGGGATCTCACCTGTGGCTGAGGAGGACACAAAGACCCATGTCAAGGCCCTAGCAATCTCCTCCCTTGTCTGCCTCAGTATCCTGGGATAGATCCCATCATGCTCTGGAAAATTATCCACCTTAATATTTTTCAATACACACAATACCACCTCCTTAATATTGATATGCCCTAGAATATCAACATATCGCTCCTGAATCTCACTGTCATTCATGTCCTCCTCCTTGGTGCAACCTTGCCCTCTTCCTCTAACTCTATGCATAAATTCCCTCCTTTGCATTTGTGTGGGCCTACCTTTTCCCCAGCTCCCCTCGCGCTCCTAATATATGTATAAAATGCTCCAGGATTCTCCTTAATCCTACTTGCCAAGGACATTTCATGGTCCCTTTTAGTCCTCCCAATTTCTTGTTTAAGTTCTTTTTTGTTTCTTTTATATTCCTGGAGGGCCTTGTCCAATTTCAGTTTACTAAACCTTAGATAAGCTTCCTTTTTCTTTTTGACTAAACTTACAATATCTCTTGTCAGCCAAGGTTCCTAAATCATGCCTTCTTTATCTTTCATCCTCACAGGAACATGCTGGTCTTGAATTCTAACCAGCTGGTCTTTAAAAGACACTCACATATCAGATGTGGATTTTTCTTCAAACAGGTGCTCCCAATCTACTTTCCCGTTCCAGCCTGATACTGTTGCAATTAGCCTTACTGCAATTTAGAAATTTCACCCGAGGACCAGGCTTATCGTTATCCATAACTACCATCGGGAATTATAATCATTGTTCCCAGAATGCTCCCCCACTGAAACTTCAATCACCTGGTCAGGCTCATTCCCCAATACAAGGTCTCGTACGGCCCCTTCCCTAGTATGACTGTCTGCATATTGTTTCAAGATACACCTAATAAACTGTGCCCTAACTAAGCCCCTGGCACAAAGCAAATCCCAGTTAATCTTGGGGAAATTAAAATCATGCACCACAACCCTGTTGTTTATACACCTTTCCATGATCCGCCTACTTATCAGTTCCTCTCTATCTCCCATTGGCTATTGGGAGGCCTATAGTATAGTGACTGCACCATTCTCACTCCTGAGCTCTTTGCTCTCCAAGATGCAGCTTGGAGAGTGCAGCTCTCCAAGTGCAGCTCTGACATTCACCTTAATCAGTAACGAACTCTCCGAACTCTTTTACATCCCTCTATCACAGCTGAAAAATATAAATCCTGAAATGATAAGCTGCCTGCCCTGCCCTTCTCTCTAGGAAGTTTCTGTAATTGCTACAACATTGTGGTTCCATGTACTAATCCAGGCTCTAACCTGTTATACTCCTTGTATTAAAACTTATCTCTTCATACCTTGACTCCATCTCATCTTCCCCCTTGTTCAGTTCCTTCCAACCAACATCTTGGACACCTCGTATGCTCTCCACCATTTTACCAACCTTCAATTCCTGGTCCCCACTGCCTCATCTTCAACATGGGCGTACAGTCCCTATATACTTCCATCCCCATCAGGAAGGCTTCAGGGTTCTCCATATCAGAATCTGGTTTATTATCACTGACATATGTCATGAAATTTGTTGTTTTGTGGCAGCAGTACAGTGCAAGACATTAAAAATTACTATAAGTTACAAAAATAAATAAATAGTGCAAAAGAGGGATAACAAGGTAGGATTCATGGGCTGTTCAGAAATCTGGTGGCAGAGGGGAATAAGCTGTTCCTAAAACATTGAGTGTGGGTCTTCAGGCTCCTGTACCTCCTCCCCGATGGTAGTAACACAAAGAGGTTATTGTCCTGGATGGTGAGGGTCCTTAATGATGGATGCCGCCTTCTTGAGGAACCACCTCTTGAAGATGTCCTCAGTGCTGGGGAGGGTTGTGCCTGTGATGGAGCTGGCTGAGTATACAACCCTCTGCAGCCTCTTTCGATCCTATGCATTGGAGCCTCCATACCAGGTGGTGATGCAACCAGTCAGAATACCCTCTACCGCACAGCTGTTGAAATTTGCAAGAGTCTTTGGTGACATACCAAATCTCCTCAAACTCCTAATGAAGTAGAGCTGCTGGCATGCCTTATTCGTGATTGCATCAATGTGTTGAGCCCATGATAGATCCTCTTGAGATGTTGATAGACAGGAACTTGAAGCTGCTCACCCTTTCCACCACTGGCCCCTCAATGAGGACCGGTACGTGTTCTCCCAACTTCCCCTTCCTGAAGTCCACAATCAATTCCTTGGTCCTGCTGAGGTTGAGTGCAAGGTTGTTGTTGTGACAGCACTCAACCAGCCGATCTATCTCACTCCAATCTGAGATTCTGCCAACAACAGTGGCGTCATTGGCAAATTTATAGATGGCGTTTCTATGCCTAATCACACAGTCATGAGTGTAGAGAGAGTAAAGCAGTGGACTAAGCACGCATCCTTGAGCTGTGCCTGTGTTGATTGTCAGCAAGGATGAGATGTTACTATCAATCCACACCGTCTGTGGTCTCCCGATAAGGAAGTCGAGGATCCATTTGCAGAGGGGGGTACAGAGGCCCAGGTTTTGAAGGTTGTTGATTAGTACTGAGGGGATGATGGTGTTGAATGTTGAGTTGTAATCAATAAACAGCAGCCTGACGTATGTTTTGCTGTTGTCTAGGTGCTCCAAAGCCAAGTGGAGAGCCAGTGAGATTGCGTCCACTGTACACCTGTTGTGGCAGTAGGCAAATTGTAGTGGGTCCAGGTCCTTGCTCAGGCAGGAGTTAATTCTAGCCATGACCAACCTCTCAAAGCACTTCATCACAGTAGATGTGAGTGCTACTGGGCGATAGTCGTTGAGGCAGCTCGCCCTGCTCTTCTTGGCACTGGTATGATTGATGCCCTTTTGTAGCAGGTGGGAACCTCAGACTGCAGCAGTGAGAGTCTGAGGATGTCCTTGAACACTTCAACCAGTTGGTCGGCACAGATTTTAAGTACCCTGTCAGGTACACCATCGGGGCCTGACGCCTTGCGAGGGTTCACCCTCTTGAAGGATGCTCTGACATTGGCCTCCGAGACAGATCACATGGTCACCAGATGCTGTGGGGATTCACACAGGTGTAGTGTTATTCTCCCTTTCAAAGCATGCATAAAAACCATTGAGCTCATCAGGGAGTGAAGCATCACTGCCATTTATGCTGTTAGGTTTCACCTTATAGGAAGTAATGGCATGCAAACCCTGCCACAGCTGTCGTGTGTCTGATTGTGTCTAACTTCATACAGAATTGCCTTTTCACTCTCACAATGGCCTTTGTTGGTCGTACCAGGACTTCTTGTACGGTTCTGGATCACTGGTCTTGAACGTCACAGATCTAGCCCTCAGCAGACTGCGAATCTCTGGTTTATTCAGGGCTTCTGGTTTGGGAAGACTCAGTATGTTCTCAAAAGGCACACACTCATCCACGCAGGTCTTGATGAAGTTGGTGAAGGCTGTGGCATATTCATTCAGATCAGAAGATGAATCCCTGAATATGGTCCAGTCTACCAATTCAAAGCAGTCCTATAAACACTCCTCCACCTCCCTTGACCATACCTTCGTGGCCCCCACCCCTCGTACTGTGGTCCTCAGTCTCTGCCTATGCACCAGGAGTAGAAAGTACGGCCAAGGTGATTGGACTTGCCAAAGTGCAGGCGCAGGCTGGCATGGTTAGCGTTCTTGAGGGTGGTGTAACAGTGATCAAGTGTGTTGGCTCCTTTGTTCTTTCTAGAACATAGACCCAACTAGTTCCCCTCTAACATTTCCTCTGCCTCGCAGAACTTGCCCTCACCCCTCAACTTCTTCTCATTCCTCCCACTTTCTAGCCATGGGTACTCGCATGGGCCCTGCCTACACCTGCCTTTTGTTGGCTATGTGGAACAGTCCTTGTTCCAGACCTTCTCGGACATCACTCCCCATCTTTCTTCGCTACATTGATGACTATATTGGTGCTGCCTCATGCGCCCATGCAGAATTCATCAATTTCATCCACTTCACTACCAACTTCCACGCTGCCATCAAATTCACTTGAACCATTTCTGACACACCTCTCACCTTTCTTGATCTGTCTCCATCTCAGGAGTCAACTATCCACTGACATTTACTACAAACCCACTGCCTCCTACAGCTACCTGGACTACACCTCCTCCACCCCATCTCTTGTAAGGACACAATCCTTTATTTTCAGTTTCTCCAGCTCCACATTTGTTCGCGAGATGAGTCCTTCCACTCTAGGACATCTATCCAACCATGTCTTTCCAACAACCCCCCCCCCCCCGCCCCCCATGATTGATGGAGCCCTCTCCTCTATTTCCCGCACTTCTGCTCTTACCCCACCTCCCTCCAGATAGAAGAGGGATAGAATTCCCTTAGTTCCTACTTTTCACCCACCAGTCTATGCATCCAGCACATTATTCTTTGACATTTCTGCCAGCTGCAGCATGATCCCACCAGCAGCCACATTTTCTGCTCCCCACTCCTTTCTGCAGTGGCCACACTCTCTGTGACTCCCTGATTCACTAATCCCTCCCCACATCCCTGCCCAGGCACATTCCCCTGCAACAGTAGGAGATGTAACACCTGTCCCCTTGTACCTCCGCTCTCACCACCACCCAGGGCCCTAAACAGCCTTCCAGGTGAGGCAGAGATTCACATGCACCTCCTCCAAACTTGGTTATTGCATTTGGTGCTCTTGAGGCGGCTTTCTCTACACCGGTGAGACCAAGCGCAGACTAGACAACCGCTTTGCCAAGTACCTGTGCTCTGTCTGCCATGGCCATCTGGAGCTCCCGGTTGCTAGCCATTTTAGTTCCCCTCCCAATTCCCACACCGACCTGTCTGTCCTCAGCCTCCTCCACTAGCAGGGTGAGGCTAAGTGCAAACTAGAGGAACAGCACCTTGTATTTCTGCCCGGGTAGTCTACAACTCAATGAATTCTCCAATCTCTCCCTTTATTTCCTCTCTCCTCCTGATCTACCCAGTTTTCCCTACACCTAAACCCACCCCCACCCCATCACCTTGTTTCTTTCCCCTCCTCCTCCCACTGGGTCCCCTTCACCCCAGCTCCCTTATTTGATTCCATGCTCCACCTTCCTTTCCTGTCAGATTCCATCATCTGCAGTCCTTTATTATCTCCACCTATCACCTCCCAGCCTGTCACTATTTCCACTCTTCCCTCCTCCACCTACCTATGACCCTTCCTCAATTCACCTATCACCTGCCAGCTCTTGCTCTACCCCTTCCCCTCACCTCTTTATACTGGCTATCTCCCCTCTCTCTTTCTGTCCAGATGAGGGGTCTCGACCCAAAACATTGATTGACCGTTTCCCTCCACAGATGCTCTGATCTGTTGAATTCTTCCAGCAGTTTTTGCTTCAGATTCCAGCATCTGCAGTTTCCTGTGTCTCTCTTTAAAATAAATACATTTCAGACCGTCACTTCTAGACTCTCTATTACATAATTCAAAGTTATTTTGCCATGCTGTTCACCATTAATATAAAAAGTTTGATTTCCCCGATTTAAATTATGGAAATATTGCAAAGGCTGTTGTGAACATCTCAAGGAGGCACATTTTCAGAGTTCAGATCCTTACTTATCTGATTTAGAACATCATCCAAAAGTTGCAAGTATCTGTTTTTGTCAAGTCACTCATCCCTCACAACTGTTTGTACAATTTTCTTTGGATTAAAGATTCTTTCAAAATAAAACAGTTGAAGTTACCTAAAATATTTATATGTCAATTCCCACTATTGACCAGCTCAAACCTTCCAATTATAATTGCACAAATGTGAAAGCAAATGATTTTTATAGTAAATAAAAGATAAACAAAGTTGGATACATCAATTTTTATTTCCATCTTCACCTTCAGAACATTGAACCATTTTGTAAACATGACAGCAAACTGTTCGATGCGCCAGCTGTTCTATATGTATAATCGTATCTCTGTCGAAGAACAGTTGATGATTGTAGGTCTGGAAATTTGAAACAAAATTACTGTGAAATAGCATTTGGGAGCCACATTTAATGCTTTTTTCTCTCATACCTCAGGTATCCAAGTTAATCCAATGAATGAGTAAGACTGTGAATGATTGCTCAGCTGTAGTGAACAAGCTGCATTAGTTTCCATTGGGGTAAAGGCACCAGCTGTACAACTGATTTCACTAACTGTAAGCTTGATAAAAGGATATTGTTCAGGATTTCTTTATTGAGGCAATCCAAAATCCTTGGTCATAACATTAATGTGTCACCTGGGCATTATAATTGTTTTTAAGCATTATGAGGCAGCAGGATGGTGAACATGTAAATGATTTCACAATTAAAAGGGAAGGTTAGAACAAGTTACTTTAGAGTGCAATTAGAAATGTGGAATATGCAACGGCACCCAATGATTTATGCAAAATCCATACCCAAGTAAAGATTGTAGATAATGAGAAGAGTGGATAGGATTAGACAGATGTGAAGAAAATCCACTGGTGTATACTTGCGAGCACATGGCCTGCTGTTGTACTGTAACTTCTACGACTGATGACAGTAAATCAGTTTTGTCCAAAAACCTGTCATAGAATCATTGAATATTTTGACACAGAGGCCATGTGGCCCTTTGTGTAAAACAAACTATCCAGTCTTAACTTCCTCTACCAGGTCTGTGGATGTGCAGGTTGCTGCTCTTCCAAATGTACATCAAAGTACCTTTAAAAATGTGATGAGGATTTCCGCTTTTACCTTCCATTCTGGCCATGAACTTCAGCCTCCTAGCTCCCTCTGGGCAAAAAAATCATTTCCTCTCTGATTCTTTTAAATTTAAATCAATGCCCCCTTTTTCTGGCCTCCACTCTGAAGGGAAATACCTCTTCCAATTTATCTACACCACACAATTTTATACACCACAATTATATTTACCCTCAACCTCCTTTGTGCTAAAGAAAACAACCCTAACTTATCCAACCTCTTCCTTGTTGAATGCCTCCCATTACTCTGACACCTTCAAGCAGTATTTTCCAGTTCAATGTTATCAGATCACTTCTCAGCCAAGTAAAATTTGCTCCTATTTACAACCTCTATTCACATTTTACTTTTATCCTTTTTCATTTGTCTTTTCACAGAACAGCCTAGAAGTTTGTAAAATCTGCAGTGTTTTAAATGGCATAGGATCCAATATATCTTTGTGATAACAATCTATATCACTTCATTGCTTCAGTCAACCTTATCTATGCTAACATTTTACAGTACCATTCCTACAAATTAATATGGTGCCTGAGTGGCTGTTTTATTTGTCTACTGAGCAATAGTTTAAAAATGTTTTTGTTGTCTTTTTTTGAGTTACTATGGAATGACTATTTAGTACTAGTCCTTATTCAGCTGTGGCAGCAGTATCTGGAGTTGACATTCAAAATAGTTCAGGTGATTTGAAAACTGATGTTCATTCACCTTTGGAAAGTGAGGTAGCTCAAATGAATAATGGGTAGTATTACATTTATATTAGAAATTTATCCTCATTGTAATCAAACATTCAAATAAAAACTGTTTATATAACAGTAGAATGGGAAACAAAAGTTAACATCATAGTGAAAATAACCCTCAGTGGTCTCATGAGATCTATAGCTATCCATCAAATAGGTTTAATTAGGTGACTCATTACAACGCAGACTACTTAATAGGGCCTGGGGCACCATTAGAAGGTCTGGTAGACTGGTCGGTTTAATGCCACGTTTTAACATTATTTCTACATCTACCTGTACATCTACATCTAACTGCCACTATTGCCAGTTATGAGTGTGAGCAAGCAAAGCACCTGAGGCTCAATTAGTGATACTCTGATCAGTTATTAAGAAGCACGTGAAAGTGCTTTTTAATCAGGTTCTGATTGAGGAAGTGCTTCCATCCAGGGTAACATGACAACCATTGATAGTTCAGTGCGTGGAATACCACATGTCTGACACATATTTTAGTAAAATTTCAACCAATTAACTAAAGAACCAATCCATTAAACCCAGTAACTCATTACTGGCCATACTTACAACATCCCATGGTTCCGCTATTGAAACACTCTTAATTAAGGTGCCAGTTTGGTTGTCGTAAAAATCAAGACGCGCATTCCCTTCATTGTCTGTTGGAGCTACTGCCAAAACAGTCAACAGTTCAAGCTCATCTTCGTAGTCTACCATTTTAAAGGTCTTTTAAAAATGAAATACAGTAAAGGTAAGTGTTCATTCATAATTAGAATTCAATGATAACTTTAATAATACATATACAGAGGGTACCCACTCACCATTATTTTGTATGAATTTAGATTGCTTTGTTGTATGATAGTAAATGTTCAGTGTCTTGTAATCTTATAATTTGCCTCAGTTCAACATTCACTTATTTGCATAATTCCCAATTCTGCTCTAATATCATCTTTTTAAACAAGATCATGAGAATGTGTTTAAAATACTTCATAGTTCTTCATGTTGTGCCCTATGATTTAATATGTTCCATTGAACAGGCTTATCATAACATGCTGTTTATCAGGTTACATTCTGTATTATTAATAGAAATATAAAAATTCTACCCATGACTGTTCAGAATTCATATACTTTATCCAATTTAATATCAGGCAATGACTGAAAATTGAAGTGCAAATTAGAAATAAATACCAATTAAACAACATATCAAGGGCAATGATATTTTTTAAAAATCACATGTAAATGTCAACATGCTCAATTTGCTGCACTGTGCATTTTTAAGATACAGAAAGTCTTGTCCAACCTGAGTTTCCATCCACCATGGTCTAAATGACATCTTTGTATGCAATGTAATGTGTGATTTTTTTTAATTTGCTGGTTCTTCCAATAGAAGCAACTAAACCTGGCCTTAGCTTCTGAAGAGATATTCAGGTCCAGAATTCTGTGCATTAAACAAGAAATGACAGCAGGCCAAAGCATATTTTGTGCACAGGCCTGCTATTACAGAGCTCTACTGCATGCAATACTTTATGCGCAATAAGGCCATTCCTCTGTCATTGACGAGGAAACACAGTAGGTCATGGAGGATAGAACCCTTGGAGGTGGGAGAAAAAGGTTGTGGTGCAGAAGAAGTGAAGGTTGTTCATTTTCTAGAGGTCAGATTAGGGCACCTTAGGCAGAGAGCATGGTTGTGAGTGGCTGCTGAGGTTGGGGGAGTCTGACGGAGACCTGCAGCAAGAGGTAGATTTTGTAGGGATGTGGAAAATGTTAATAGGTTGTACCAACTTGTAAAACATACTAATTGAAAGGAGATGGGCGCCCACCAGGAAAGGTGGTAAGTGCATGAATGCTCTCTCAACTGGATACCATTAAGAGGTGGTGGGAATCGCCACTTGAAGGAAAGCAGCTGTAGCAGCCACCGGGTTTACGGCACCACGGTTGGCAGGTTGGACCTAAGCTGCAGGGGGACCAATATCCTTGCAGGGATGTTTGCTCAGGGCTACTCGGTAGAGGTTAAACTAACTGAGCAGTGCATGGGAAGCACAGTAGCGGGGGGGGTTGGCGGCTGGAATGTAGCAGATAAATCAAGCAAAGCAGCTAGAGGCAGTTTAGGGAAGCATAAGAGGCTCGTCTGCATTTACTTGCATTAAGGAGCCTCATGAGTAAATCAGATGAATTTATAGCATAGATCAGCATTTGGAATTATGATGTTATTGCAATCACAGAAACATGGTTGATGGAAGGACAGGACTGGAAGCTTAAGTTTCAGGGTGACAGACGGAATGCAAAAGGGGAGGGGGGGGGGGTCTCACTACTTATTAGGGAAAACATAATTTCTGTACTTAGAGAGGATACCCTGGAGGGATTATCCAATGAAGCCATTGGAGTAGAATTTGGGAATAAGAGCAATCATTTTGCTGGAGTCATACAATGGGTCTCCAATAGTCAGTGGGGAATTAGAGGAACAGATATATAAGCAAATCACATAAAGGTGCAAGAGCAATAGGATTTATAATAGTGGGGATTTTAACTTTCCCAATATTGATTGGGATTGTCTTGGTGCAATAGGCTTAGATGGGGCAGAATTTGTTAAGTGCATCCAAGAAAGTTTTTTGAAACAATAATATAGAGAGTCCACGTCCCGAAATCTTTTTTTGACACTATTGATTCTAAAATTCTTTCATATATTTGACAGAATAAAAACCCAAGGTTAAGTAAGAAATACTTACAAAAACTAGAAAAGGATGGTGGTTTGGCCTTGCCTAACTTTAGATTATATTATTGGGCAATTAATATCAGATATTTAATTTTTTGGATATAAGATTTTGATGTAATTCATTGCCCCAAATGGGTTTGCCTTGAGCACCAATCAGTTCTTGAATTTTCCATTAGTTTCTATTTTAGGAGCTCACTCCCTTTTGCACTTACCAAATTAAGTAAACATACGACTAACCCAATTGTTAAACATACAATATGAATATGGTTTCAATTTTGTAAATTGTTTGGATTGAATAAATTTAATTTGTCAAGTCCCATTCAATATAATTTTTTCTTTCATCCATCCAGAGCTGACTCAGCTTTTTCCATATGGAAAAGGAAGGGAATAGTACGTTTTCATGATCTATTCATTGATAACTGTTTTTCATCTTTTGAACAATTGTCTAATAAATATAATTTGCCTAGATCACACTTTTTTCGATATTTGCAGATTAGAAATTTTCTTAAAAACTTACTATACCCTCTTTTCCGACAACTTACAAAATTGAAACTACGGAAATAATTTTAGGTCCTAATCCTTATCAGAAGGGCTTGATAGCAATAATTTATGATTTAATTATGAAAATACGTCGAGAATCATTAGACAAACTAAGAATGAATGGAAAGTGAACTCCAGACATCTATACCTATAGAGACTTGGAAGGAAATTCTTCATTTAGTTAATACATCTTCAATGTGTGCCAGACACTTGTTGATACAGTTTAAGGTAGTCCGCAGGACCCATATGTCCAAAGATAAGTTAGCTCGTTTTTATAACCATATAAATCCTATACGTGATAGATGTAAATCGAATGTGGCTTCTTTGACACATATAATTTGGTCCTGTCCCCTTTTGGAAAAATATCGGAAAGACATTTTTAACATTATTTCAAACGTATTGAAGATTGATTTACAACCTCACCCTATCACTGCAATTTTTGGATTACCAAGGATAGAGTCTGGCCATTTATCTGGTTCCGCTAACCGTATGATTGCTTTTGTCACATCAATGGCCAAACGATCCATTTTGTTTAAATGGAAGGATCCAATACCCCCTACTACTTTTCAATGGTTCTCTCAAACGATATCATGTTTAAACTTGGAAAAAATTAGGAGTGGTACTGTCGATCCTTCGCTTAAATTTGAAGATATTTGCAGTCCATTTATTCAATATTTTCACATGATGTAGATCCCCTTTCAATAACTTTCCAACTTGGAGGAACGGAGTTGACAACATAATATTGCTATATTTCTACTGAGAAATTTTAGCCCAGTTTTTTTTTATTTTTTTGTTTTGTTTGTTTTTTTTAAAATTTATTTTTGTTTAGTTTATATTATTTACAATTTTTCTTACTGATTTGGTTTTTTTTAAATTTATATAATAAATCATTTTCTTTCCTTTCTTTTATATTATATTCATTTACTAAGTGATCGTTGGATCTACAGATTTTTTTTATATTTTATTGTTCTTTATGATTATCTATGCTATGATTGTTATCCTGATCTCTTTGTATTACATGTATAAATATTGATACTATATCAATCTGTATTAATTTGAAAATTAATAAAAAGATTGGAAAAGAAAGAGAGTCCTACCAGAGACAGGGAAGTACTCACCTTAGGAAATGAAACTGGGCAGGTGGTGGAAGTGTAGGATGGGGAATGCTTTGGGAACAGTAACCATAATCCTGCAAGTTTCAAAGTAGTCACGGAAAGGGATAAGATTGCTCTTCAGGTTAAGGACTTGAATTGGGGAAGGCGATTTCAGTGGCATAAGGGACAACCTGATGAAGATAGATTGTGAGCAGATGCTTGTGGGTAAAATGAGAGCTGACAATTAGGTATCTTTCAAAAGGGAGTTAGCAAGAGTTCAAGGCCAGCAATTTCTGATAAGGGTGAAAGGTAAAGATGGCAAGATTAGGGAATGTTGGATGACAAAAGATATTGAAGGCTTGATTAGGAAGTAAAAAAGAATCCTCTGGCAGGTATAGGCAACTGGGATCGATGGAGTTGCTTAAGGAACATAAAGTGTGTAGGAGAGAAGAAATTAGGAGAGCCAAAAGGGGCTACAAAATATCCTTGGCAAGTAAGATTAAGCAGAATCCCAAAACATTCTATACATACAGTATATCTGGAGCACAAAGATAGCCAAGGAAAGAGTGGGTCCCCTTAGGGACCAAAGGGTATATCTATGTGTGGAGTCAGGCAATGTGGGAGAGGTCTTAAATGAATACTTCTCAGTATTCACCATGGAGAAAGACATGGAAGATGGCGAGTTCAGGGAGGGGTTCATCAGTAATCTGGAGCAGGTCAGTATTAAGGAGGAGGTGTTAAACATGCGATATACAAGGGTTGATAAATTCTCAGGGTTGGATGAGATGTATCCTAGGTTTCTATGGGAAGCAGGGGAGGAGACAGCTGGGGCCTTGGCAGAGATTTTTGCATCTTTGTTAGCCACAAGTGAAATTCTAGAGGACTGGAGGATAGCTAATGTTCCTTTTGTTTAAGGAGGGCAGCAGTGATAAGCCAGTTAACTAGTCAACTGCAGGCTGATGAACCCTGTGTCAGTGGTCAGGAAACTATTTGAGAAAATTCTAAGGGATGTGATTTATGTATGTATATTTGGAAAGGCAGGTGCTGATCAGGGATGGTCAGCATGGCTTTGTGTGGGGCAAGTACTGCCTCACTAACATGATTAAGATATTTAGGGAGGTAACTAAAACTGATAAAGGTGTTGTCGATATTGACTTTAGCAAGTCATTTGACAAGGCCCGATGTGGTTGTCTGGTCCAGAAGGTTAAGGCACCAGGGATCCAAGACAAGCTAGCTGATTGGATCCAAAATTGGCTTGGTGATAAGACAATGAGGGCAGTGCTTTTCTGATCAGAAGTCTGACTAGTGGTGTACCTCAAGGAGCAATGCTAGGACCCTTGCTTTTTTGTATATATATTAACAACTTGAATCTGAATGTAGGAGTAGTTTGATTAGTAAGTTTGCAGATGACACTAAAGTCGGTGGTATTGTGAATTGTAAAGAAGGTTGTCTGAGGCTACAGCAGGATATAGATCAAATGGAAAGTTGGCCAAGGTTGATGCAAGGTTTGGCAAGTCACATAGAGGTAGGACACGTACAGTAAATGGTATGGTGTGAAGTTCTTTTGAAAATAGGTCTCCAAATGCTGCATGCTGCTAACAAGATGTTCTAAGAGGGCTTGTTCTGCCAATACGATTCGAGTGAGAAGGAGACAAAGAGATCCAGGATGGATTGGAGATGGGTTTGCAGCTGCTACATTCTCCAAGCCCTGTTATGTCAGGGTATCTACAGTATAATCTGAGGGAATCAAGGACATAATAACTTGCAACCCTTTCTCCAGTTGGCACGTTTCTTTTAGTTACTGACCTCTTGTCAAGTTATCTTAACAATTCCCAAGTTAAAAAGCACCTGAGGAGCAAAGAGGTATTCAACAGCCTAGTAACAGAGTTACTGCTAAGCTGCATTCTCAGTTTGATGAGAAAAGCTTGCAGGATGCAAAATGTGTCCATTTTTAATATACACAAGACTTAGAATCTGCTTGCGACAGTGCCTAAATGAAATGCAATGGCAAAGCTGTAATTCTGAGCAGGGACACGGACAAAGCAAATGTGAAATATGGGACAGTTTTACAGATGTGTGTCAAGGATGTTTAGACAACCTACATAGTCATTGGATATCTTCCCATGCAATATTTTTGGAGTAGGCCATTTTCTACCTTGTATGTTCCAATATAATGCATGGATAATGCTCTAAGCAAGGTAATCATTTTCATACTCACTTACAGTACATTCCACTTACAGTACATCTCCCTTACCAAATCAAACAAGGGTCCTAGAGAGTATTGAGGAATGGAAGATCTTGTTTACAAGTCCAAGGATCCCTTTAGGTGGCAGCACAGTTGCTAAGGTGATGAAGAAGGCATATGTGATACCTGCCTTCATTAGCTAGGGAACAGAATTATACCAACAGGGAGTTCATGATACAACTTTATAAAACAGTTCTGGTTGTCAGAGGACATGACTGCACTGGAGAAGGTGCAGAGGAGATTCACCAGGATGATGCCTAGGATAAAGTATTTCAACAAAGAGATGGAATACTTAATAGGCTGGGTTTGTTTTCCTTGGAGAGGAGGCTGAGAGGTGACCTGATAGAAATATTCAAAATTAAGAGAGACAAAGACAGGCTTGATGTAGGAATCTGTTCCCCATAGCAGAGGTGTCTAAAACTAGAGGTTAAGAATAAGCAGTAAGAGGTTCAGAGGAGATCTGAGGAAGAATTTTTTCACCTAGAGGATGATTAGAATCTATAATGCACTGCCTGAGTAAGTGGTGGAGGCAACTTTTTAGTAGTATCTGGAGGAGCACTTGAATGCTAAACCATAGAAGGTTACCAACCAAGTGTGGGTAAATGAGATTGGTATAGATCAGTACTTGATGGTTTGTATGGACAGAGTGGCCAGAAGGGCTGATTTCAGTACTGAATGATTTTAGGACTTTAAATGTCTAGTCAGCACTATCCCTCCTGCCATGTAGTACATTGGAGAGGAAGCTCTCAAAATCATGGAGTTATCAAGGCATTTTTGGGAATAAGCTGTGTTGGGACTGCAGTTTAGGGATTACATCATTGAGGAGAAGGTAAGGGAAAAAGTAGAGAAGGGAGTTCCTCAGACCTTGTAAAAAGAGATGAATTTGTAACATTGGAGATTTCTAAGATCAGCCAGTATTAGGTCTTAACAGTTATGGTGGATGGGTGCCAGAAGAAACAAAGTTAACATATACAGAAGCCAACACTGTGGATCCTCAAATAATCATGAATATAACAAGTGCAGCTGGTGAGATAAGACATGTGCATATCAAGCTCCAATCTTCTTGAAACTCAGCAGTATTGTGCATGTGTTTCATGGATTACATAAATGTTTACATGTTTATAATGGTGCTCAATTTCAGAGTGCTACTGCAGATGAATGTTAAAATCTGACTGCGTTGATCAGCTCAACTGTGTGTTTCACAGACAAAAGATGATTTTGTTTCGATTGGGATTTGTCCAACATACTTAATCTGTTTACAATGCAGAATTCCCCATTTAGGCTCTAGTGAAATGGTTCAATTTAATTTGCTTTGCACACCAGCCAGAACATAACACTTTGTGTATCTCGGTTTTCTTCAGGTTTGGAAACTGACTTAAACGGCGTTAGGTAAAAGAAGGTGATTATTGAGCATTATTCTTTATTTTGCTCTGAACTCTGAAATCAATTAACTTGTTTTACTTTAATCTATCTGCAGATCCCCAATGCCCATAGAATCAAAAAAAATTGAAAAATATCTAGTTTGTGGTAATTAGATTCAAAAAAGAATCAATTTTACATGAATAAATAATAGGATGCAAAAGTCACTTTCATGTGGAAGGGTCCTGAGGAGAGAAAATGTGATATTTGGATAAAGTGCAAAAGCATTCAATTGACAGACAGGTGACTGATACAGTCAGTTTCAAAACCAAATTCTCCTCCATCATTAACAAATAGCTTGAAGACTTGCTTTGTGAAGGAAGAGAAAATAAATCCAATGTGTTGAGTTATTCCAACTCTAATTACCTCGAACTGATCATCATCCAATTGAGAAAACTGTCTTTTTACAACTCGACCATAGGCTGTCACCGTTACTGTGTTCTCCACCTGGAATCGGGGAAAAGTTATAGAGAAAGATAATTTTTTTTTTAAAAAAAGGCAACAATCTTGTACTTTCTAGACACTTTGCCATACAAACAGAAATCGTTAATACAATTTTAGAATACCTACAGTTTTTACAACTATAGTCACATGTTTGTAAAATGAATATTTTTGGACCTGGTGTACATTTTGATTGCATGATGCTTTTACAGTAGTACTTCAGAATTACTGTCATGGCTGTGCACACAACAACTGACAGCACGTATTTAGGAAATGGAGCATGTTGTTTGGCTTTATTTCCCTGAGTTTTGGCTTTGTGAAAGGACTGCCTATAATCGTGGTTGATATTGCTATTCTTGTCTATTTTGAGCTGGATTAGTGCTCGCTTATTCCCTTTCTACTGACATTCAGTGCAAAATTGTGCTGATTGAGCTTCCATGTACTTCCAAGCAAATGCTTAATTATTCTGATATGGATTCATCAGATGTACGTGTTTGTTATAGGGAAGGCTAAGTGGCCCACAATTGGAGACATTATATATTTGTACTGTTGTTCCCATTATGTGTCGTAAGAAACTCCTCTATGATCAATCTTGGACTTCCTTTAGTACCTGATTACATAGAAACATAGAAAAACACATCGCAAGTTGACACAGCTAAATGTTTACACTGTACCTGTCTGCATGAATTCTGCTTAAATATTTTCTGATTTTATCTGTGACAAATATTAGTTGAGTGAGTTTCAGTGTATCCTGGATTCAGTACATCAGAAGCAAATCTTGCTTGTATATGACACTATTACTCCCAGTAAAAGCAAATGCAATGAAAACAATTATTTCCCCATTGCCTGTCCTTTGGCTGGGTATGGAGACCAAGAAACTATTGCACACTAAGAATAGATTTACAGATGCACAGAACAGCTGATAAAAATGGTGGCACTTGCAATCAGAAAGGAAGTCTGCATCTCTATGAATATCCCATCCTTCATTTCCCAATCTAAAAATGGACCAATTTAGTTAATAGTGTAAAGAAAAATGAAAAGGTTAATGAGATTGAGTTACCTTTCTTTCTCTTTTAGATAAAATTGTAAAGGCTTGTAAAACCTGCCATCTTTGCTTATCTTCAGATTTTTCAATCAGCTGCAATACACTGAGGAACATAATGATCAATGATGTGTAACACAAAGGAAGACATAGCGTAAAATATTTATAATATAAAAGGAATACATTAATAAACTCGATTTTAAATTTTTCAATAGTACTTTACTAAAATGTAGATGACATTTAAACATTCACAACATGTCACCAATAATAAATTAGTGGCAATCATTCAGACTGTGGATTAAGGTGAAATATCTTAAAATCATGACATATAACACCTCAATTATTATTTTTCTTCAAAATGGATTTTAGGTCTCACAGTCATTTGTTTCTTCTCCTGATGGTAGTTTTTCATTTGGTGCAAGGTATAACAATACTTGGGCCTGCTTACAGTTTGGTTTCAAATTATTTCACATTTCTGTTAGGCCTGCTTACCTAAAATCTGGAAATTTTGTTCCCCTTGATGTATCTTAATGGCACCCACTTTCATCTCAATAATTTTATTATTATTTGTGCTCTCCCAATCAATGCAAAATCATCACAACTGAAGGGTGATATTGTTCAAATTTGTATTGGTTTTCTCTTTATCATTTCCTCTAGGAGGCTATTATTCGGTAAAAAATCTTCCCTCACCTATTTTCCAGAACCTTCCATTTAAAGAAGGGTGGTGTATAGAAGATAATACAAGACTTTCTCCTTTGAAATTAATAGTCAACACACGAGCTGATGAAACATATAAACTTACTTAATTTGTGTTGGCCCAATATGCATGATCCTTCCAGAGTCATCTGGATGGAAATATATCCAATCAGTTTCCAATGAACAACATGGCATCTCTTGAATTCCATTCTCTGCCTAACTGGACAAATGTACATTTGACAATTTAAATTCAAGATTATGTTCAATCAAAAAGAGCAGGTCTGAATGCAAAAAAATTACAGCAGTCTTTGAGATAAAAATTTAAACACTTTTGACTGTAGCTTTTATACTATACAGTTTTACTTTAGTGAAACTCTCACAGATTTATACAATTATTCACGAGATCACAAGACAAAGGAGCAGAAGTAGGCCATTCAGCCCATCAAGTCTGCTCCATGTGCTAAACTAAAACTATTCCTATGTAGCCCCAATTTCCGGCCTTATCCCCATATCCCTTGATACCATGACTAATTAGATACCTATCAATCTCCTCCTTAAACACCCCCAATGATTGGGCCTCCACAGCTGTACGTGGCAAAGAATTCCATAATTTCACTACCATCTGGCTAAAGAAACTTCTCCTAAATTTCTGCTTTAAACCGGTACCCTCTACTAAGATTGTGCCCTCTAGTCCTGGACTCGCCCACCAAGGGAAACCACTTAACCACATCTACTCTGTCCAGTCCTTTCAACATTCTAAATGTTTCTATGAGGTTCCCTCTCATTCTTCTATACTCCAGTGAGTATAGTCCAAGAGCTGACAAACGCTCATCATAAGTAAGCCCTTTCATTCCGGGCTTATTGTTCCCTTTCACACAAATAGCCGGCACACATCATAGGTTGTCATCTGCACACGCTGGCAGTATAATTATGTGAAGGGGACAGAATATATTTCTCATTTAGTCTTCTGAAAGTAGCACTGTCAATTATGATTGAGAGAAAAACAGTTAAGGAAAAAGGAAGTAGTGGTGTGGAAGATGTCATCAAGAACAGATACAAAACTAGAAGAAAGGACTGGAGCATTTGCAGGAAGCTGGGTGTAGGGAAGTGGAGTCTTCAGCACCTCCTATCAGCTGTCATCACTACATGTATGGTAACTGCACTGTCATAGATACTCCCTTTGTTCTTTCTACTTTCTTTGCAACAATGTATTTGATTTTGAACTTTTCTTCAGTCTGATGAAAGGTCAATGATCTGGTTCATTATCTTTGTTCCTCTATCCAAAGATACCACCTGACCTGTTGAGTATTTCCAGCATTCTTAGTTTTTATTTCACATGTTCAGAACTGTTGGGTACATGCTATCAAACTGTAAAATCGTGTTGCGCAAAAAGTCTGTAATTGTGATACATTACCAATTTTTTATCCTTTAAAGAACAAATATGGTAGGTGCCCTTCTGGTTTTGCTTATTAGGTGTAATGATGTAGTGCCAGGGATATCCTCCAATCTGCAATGCACTTTCAAGACAAGCAACTTCAAATAGAACAGGTGGACAATCTGTGAAAGTAAGTCTTTAAGTTTATATCAATAATTAACTACTTGTGAATCCCAATTTTGGATAATACAAATAAATTATTTTTCATTAAAAGATACCTGTT
Source organism: Pristis pectinata (assembly GCF_009764475.1). NCBI lineage: Eukaryota > Metazoa > Chordata > Chondrichthyes > Rhinopristiformes > Pristidae > Pristis > Pristis pectinata. The sequence continues at coordinate 42,980,701 of NC_067405.1, forward strand.
ATTTTAATATTACATGGAATTCCAAATGGAGCTGCACCTACAATTCCAGTTGTGTTGTTCCATTCACAGTTTTGGCCAAGAATACATTGTTTCTGTGTAAACTGTATAAAGACATAGAAATTAATACTTATGCTTGAACTCTGTATTAGGAACGGAAACATTATGTTACAGATTTTTTTTGCCTTTTGAGACTTTGTTTTAAAAATCCATTAAAAACATATCACCTGACTTGGATTTTACAATATAGTCATACATGATTTAATTAAGAGATTTCTTTTTATTACTGAATTAATACATTTCTTAATGGTCTTATTCAATGAATACAAACTGCTTAAAAATACAGAAGAGCATAACCATATTCTGTAAATACTATAAATATAATGAAAATTATATTAGTGAATTGTTGATCTACTGATGGGAATCTAGCATTGGAATTGTTTTTAATTAATGAGAAATTAAGGTGAAGCAGTTAAGCTCAAGATGAATGATATCAAGATTGAAAAGAATGAAATGGAAATCTAAAGAATGGAAACTAGAATCACTGAGAAAATAAAACTTATCTTTCACAACTTCACGACTTTCAAATGTCCATCTGAAGTGGTCCCTTTTATAATGTAGATATGCACACAAGTTCCCACAAATACTTTTGATGATGACTAGATAACCTTTTTCATTGATTAGGGATAAATACTAACTAGAATACCAGAAATAGCTCTCCTTCAAGATGAAGTGGTGTTTCATTTGTATTTCTTCCACTTTAGTGTCCTGTAGTCAATGCTCACAACACTGTCTCCTCTACATTGAAGCAACCAAATGCAGACTGGGTGACTGTTCGGCAGCAATCTCTATTCAGTGGAGCAGGATAGCCCAAGCTCACACTTGCCTGTCACCTTAATTCTCCATCCAACATCTTTCTCTTTGCACTGGTCTAATGAAGCCAAATACAAGCTTGAAAAACAGCATCTCATTATTTGACACCAAATTCAGATAACCAGCCTTTACAGTTTGTATCAGAACTGACCAGTTCTCAGCCTTTGATAAGGATTCCATTTTCCTCTCTTCACTGAGGTTGCTTGACCTGCTAAGAATTTCCAACATTGTTCAGATTACCAACAATTGCAGCATTTTATATCATTATCTCCTACTTACATTTGCGCCCAATGCTGTCTCACAGACAGCACTACCACTATTTGTGTCATTCTGTCTTTCTTGGTCTCCACCCCATTACATATATTCCATTTGTTCTCTCCTTGTTTCACATAGCTCTGGAACTTAAAACATTTTTGATTTCTCATTTTTCTCAGTTCTGGTTAAAGGTCATTGATCTGAAACATTAATTTTGTTTCACTCTCCAGTGTATCTTTATTTTTACTCCCCTTCATTTTGAAACATTGACAGGACATCTTTAACATCCATGAGCTAGTCGATGGGAGCTCAGTTTAACATCTCGTACAAAAGATGGAATCTCTGACAGTGCAGCACTCAGGAGGGTAAAGAATCAATTTTCAGCAAAAGCTGCAATGAACCATATTAATAACAAAAAAATGAGGAAGAAAAAAAAGGAAACATAGAAACATTTGGAAAAATACAAGAGAGAACACAGTATTAATTAGCATTTTGGCAATAAAATACATGAAATTGAAAGCTAGAAGTGAAAGGAATTACCCATCACCTTGTCCAAATTGTGACCATACTTTCCTCTCGAGTCAGCAAGTTGGGAGTTCAAGCAGTGCAAAATTTGAGGACATATTTTAGGTTGATGGCCTATTTTATTAATGAGGATTATTATTCTAATCAGACTTAAATTAAAGGAAGATCTGCCATTCTGTTGAGTTTACTTTCAATTTTTACAAAATTTCTTTGAACGTAACTAACAAGTTTGGTTGTCCTGTTCTTGTCTACCTTTTCGGTAAAATCCAAGCTTCTTTGTGTCTTTTTCCTAATTTTACACATTGGCAAGTACTTCCCATTTCATAATAATACAGTTGTGCAGTTGTGATAGTTTGCCAGTAGAGTAACTGGATTAGTAATCCAGAGGGTTGGAATACTAATTTGGCGAGATGAGTTCACAATAAGAGCAGAAGAAAGAGGAGCAGAAGTAGAACCTTGCACCTGCTCTGCCATTCAATAAGAGCATGATTGATCTTTTATCTCAGTGCCACTTCCCTGCACTAATCCCTTATCCCTTGATTCCTTAATATTAAGAAATCTATCGATCTCTGTCTTTTATATACTCAATGACTGAGCCTCCACAGCCCTCGGTAAAGCAAGCAACATAATCAAAGACCCCACCCACGCCACACATTCTCTCCCCTCCCTTCAGGCAGAAGATACAAAAGCCTGAAAGCATGTACCACCAGGCTCAAGGACAGCTTCTATCCCAATGTTATAAGACTATTGCACGGTTCGCTAATACAATAAGATGGACTCTTGACCTCACAACCTACCTCGTTACGACCTTGCACCTTGTTGTCTATCTGCACTGCACCTTCTCTGTAACTGTAACACTCTATTCTGCATTCTGTTATTGTTTTACCTCATATTACCTCAAAGCACTGTTGTAATGAATTGATCTCTATGAACAGATTGCAAGACAAGTTTTTCACTTTACCTCGGTACATGTGACAATAATAAACTAATTTACCAATTTATTTACCACTTAGGAAGAGAATTCCAAAGGTTCACCGTCCTTTGAATGAAGACATAACTTCTCATCTCTGTACTGAATGGTTGACCCCTTAAATTTGAGACTGTGATACCTGGTTCTAGATGCACCAGCCTGGGTAAACATGGTGCTTGGCAGATATATGCAAGAATTTTATCTCTTTTAATGAGATCACCTCTCATTCTTCTGAAGTTAATTCTCATTCGTCAGAGAGTTAATAGGTCCAGTCTCCTGATCTGGCAACCCCCCCCATCCCAAGCATTAATCTGGTGAAGTCATGCACACCCTCTATCTCAAGTATATATTTAGTTAGGGAGACCTTACCTATATGCAAGTGCAATCTCACCAAGACACTAAATAATTGCAGTAAGACATCTTTGTTCTTATACTCAAATTCTCTGCAATAAAGGCCAACATACTATTTGCCTTCCTAATTGCTTGCACATTAATTTTCTGTGATTAATATACTAGGACATCCAGGTCCTTCTGAATACCAACACCTTTCAGTCATTCACTGATTAATAAAAAAGTTCTTTTTTTGTACCATAGGGGATGACCTCATACTTTTTTTTATATAACAACTGCTGTCTGTGCTCATTCACTTAGCCTGTCAATAACTGTTTCAAGCCTCTGCATCTTTCTCATATTCCATATTGCCATCCAGTTTAGCATCAGTAGCAAACCTGGATATATCTCCCATGGTCCATTCATCCAAATCACTAATACAGATTGTGAACGTGTGGGTCCAATCACCGATCCCTGCAGTGTACCACTAATCACAGCTTCTTAACTCGCAATTACTCAGTTATTCTTACTCTTTGTAGTCTGTCTGTTAACCAATTGTCCCCAATCCCATGTCCTTTGATTTTGTTTAATAACTTCTTGCATCGCATTTCATCAAAGGCCCCCAGAAAGTACCTCTACTAGATCCCCTTATCTACTCTGCCAGTTACAACTTCAAAAAAAATAACAGATTTGTCAGATATGATTTCCCTTTCATAAATCCATAATGATTCTGCCTGATCCTGTTATTATTTACCACTTCCTTCCAGCATTTCTCTGCTGTAGATGTCAGGCTTATGTGTCTCTAGTTCCTCATTTTTTTCTTTCCCTACTTTCTCAATTAGTAGGATTACATTTGCTATTTTTCAATCTGTGGGAACCATTCTACAATCTGAGGAATTTTGGGAGTTGACAACCAGTACATTTACTATCTCCATACCTACTTCTTTTCCAACCTTGGGATGCAGGTCAATAACTCCCATTAGGAAATTTAAGCTTGATTAATTAATTAAATATGAAATAAAAATGTTAGCTTCAGTGAGAAGAACTTACAAGAATGTCATAAAAATAGTTTACTAATGTCTAATAATTCACTAATATGACCCATGTGCAACTGCAAGATCACAAATGTGCAACTGACGTAACTGCCCTTCAAAATGGCTACTCAATTCTAGTGCAACTGGCTAATTGGTCTAGCTAGTAATCTGCACATCATGTAAATGGATAAAAGAAAATGCCATCTATGCGAGGGGTATTTGCTTTTAAAAATTTCGTCATCTTGAATCAATAGATCTTGACTAATATCTCACCATTTTCATTCTATTGCACTCAAAGCAAAAGTTATTTTACTTTTCCTCCTCACATCAACGTTCCTAGCAAGTTTAATATGAAGCAAAATTATATTAAAATATTTTGTGTACCACATCAATAACAGGGTTCTCACCCAGCAGATTCAGCATTGACGACTATACACTGCATTTTCATTTTACCTTCTCAACAATCCACTGAAAACTGTAAAGCTTAACCAGGCCCACACTGTGTGTCACAATGAGTAAACCCTGAGAAACTGTGGCATCTGTTACATTGTTTCCAAAGATCTAGGAGGGAATGAGAAATAATTAACTTAAATTTCTTTTAAACTAGATTTTATCGATTTCTATAGTACAGTTTAACATTATAATTGAATGTTATTTGTCATCTTTTTATAATTAATACTGTAAAGTTGATTAGTTTTACAAGTATAATGTTTCCCAGAATACAAATATCCAGGACACAAATATTTGGAGAAAACCATAATGTATATGTTAATGCAATTAACACACTTACGAGTAAATGAATTGTTTCTGATGCTTTTGGAGTTCTAACACAGGAAGATACAGCACAAAACAGCCCATATGATTGTGTGTTAATTGTTCTAACCACTCTCATCCCTTTAATTATTAAATTAGTGATTATCCAGTAACATCATGAAAACAATCAGAAACAATCCCTTACTATTTACCTCAGCATTTATCTTCTTAATCCTGATGATTTCATCATGTTACCCTAACATCTTATATCTCTCTTCATTATGGTTCTGCCTTTTCCTTAACAGTTTTTAGTGAATTCACATTGCCTCTTTTTCATACTATTGTTTCATTACTTTCATGAGATATGCTGACTCATAGACTATTCTTGAATTCTGCCCTCAGGTCCTTGTACAAATTAACATCTAGGTTTTATGTTCTACATTTTCAAACTGAAAACTAACAATTCCTTTCTTTTTAATGGTCTTACCAACTTGCATAATTAGTTTTGTTTATCTGCACACCAATGCTTCACTACATTTAAAATCTTACAATTTAAGGTATATTTTATTTCCATATTCTTCTTAAGTGTATAAATTTACATTTTTCTGGGTTGATCTGCATCTGCAATTTGAGTTACCAATTCCTAAACACCATGCATCCAGCCCTCTGGGAGTCTCTTTCACATCTACAGAGGCTATGGTTGATTTGCCAGATGAATGTGTGGCTGAGAAATTGGTGCAGGGGGCAGGGTTTCAGATCTGTGGATCATTGGGATCTCTTCTGGGGAAGGCATGACCTGTACAAAAGGGACAGGTTACACCTGAACTGGAGGGGGACCAATAACCATGTGGGCAGGTTTGCTAGAGCTGTTGAGGACGGTTTAAACTAGTTTGGTAGGGGGATGGGAACCCGAGTGATAGGTCAGACAATGGGGCAGTTGGTGTACAGGTTGATGCAGTGTGTAGAGACTGTGAGGAAGGATAGGCAGTTGATAGGGCAAAATTACAGTCAGCTGGATGGGCTGAAATGTGTCTATTTTAATGCAAGAAGTATCAGGAACAAGGGTGATGAGCCAATGTGGGTGGAGGTCAGAAACAGGAAGGGAGCAATCACTCTTTTGGGAGTATTCTATAAACCGCTCCCCCCACCGATAGCAACAGAGACACTGAGGAACAGATCGGGAGACAGATTTTGGAAAGGTGCAAAAATAACGGGGTTATTGTCATGCGTGATTTCAACTTCCCAAATATATTAATTGGCGCCTCCTTAGTACAAAAGGTTTGGATGGGGCAGAATTTGTTAGGTGTGTCCAGGAAGGATTCCTGACGCGACATGTAGACAGGCTGACTAGAGGAGAGGCCATTCTGGATATGGTACTAGCCAATGAACCTGGTCAAGTGTCAGGTCTCTCGGTTGGTGAACATTTCGGAGACAGTGACCACAACTCCCTGACCTTTACCCTTGCCCTGGAGAGGGATAAGGAGCAGACGGTATGGGAGAGTATTTAAGTGGGGGAGGGGGAATTATGATGCTATTAGGCAGGAACTTGGGAATGTAAATTGGGAGCAGATGTACTCAGGGAAATGCACGATGGAAATGAGGAGGTTGTTTAGAGATCACTTGCATGAGGTTCTGAATAGGTTTGTCCCATTGAGGCAAGAAAAGGATGGTAGGCTGAAGGAACCATGGTTGACAAGGGATGTGGAATATCTAGTGAAGAGGAAGGAAGAAGCTTACTTAAGGTTTAGGAAGCAAGGATCAGACAGGGCTCTAGAGAGTTACAAGGTAGCCAGGAGGGAGCTTAAGAATGGACTTAGGAGAGCTAGAAGGGGGCATGAGAAGTCCTTGGCGAGTAGGATTAAGGAAAACCCCAAGGTGTTCTAGTCATATGTGAAGAATAGGAGGATGACGAGTGAATTAGGGATAGAGGAGGAAATGTGTGCCTGGAGGCGAAGGAGGTAGGGGAGGTCCTTAATGAATACTTTGCTTCAGTATTCACCCGCGAGAGAGACCTTGACATTTGTGAAGACAGTGTAAAGCAGGCTAATAAGCTAGAACATGTCAATGTTAAAAGGGAGGATGTGGTGGAATTTTTGAAAAGCATTCGGATAGATAAGTCCCCGGGGCTGGACGGGATATATCCCAGGATACTACGGGAAGTGAGGGAAGAGATTTACGAGCCCTTGGCGATGATCTTTGCATCCTCACTGGTCACAGGAGTAGTACCAGATGATTGGAGGGTAGCAAATGTTATTCCTTTGTTCAAGAAAGGGAGTAGGGATAACCCTGGGAATTATAGACCAGTGAGTCTTACTTCAGTGGTGGGAAAATTATTGTAAAAGATTCTTGGGGACAGGATTTATGAGCATTTGGAGAAACATAGTCTGATTAGGGATAGTCAGCATGGCTTTGTGAGAGGCAGATCATGCCTCTCAAGCCTGATTGAATTCTTTGAGGATGTGACAAAACACATTGATGAGGGTAGAGCAGTGGATATGGTCTATATGGACTTTAAGACTTTTGATAAGGTTCCTTATGATAGGCTCATTCAGAGGTTGGGAGGCGTGGGATCCATGGAGACTTGGCTGCGTGGATTCGGAATTGGCTTGCCCATGGCAGGCAAAGGGTGGTTGTAGATGGACCGTATTCTGCCTGGAGGTTGGTGACCAGTGGTGTTCCACAGGGATCTACTTTGTGATATTTATAAATGACTTGGATGAGGAAGTGGAATGGTGGGTTAATAAGTTTGCAGATGACACAAAGGTTGGTGGTGTTGTGGATAGTGTAGAAGGTTGTTGAGGGTTACAACGGGACATTGATAGGATGCAAAGCTGGGCCGAGAAGTGGCAGATGGAGTTCAACTTGGAAAAGTGTGAAGTGATTCATTTTGGAAGGTCGAATTTGAAGGCAGAATACAGGGTTAATGGCAGGATTCTTAGCGGTGTGGAAGAACAGAGGGATCTTGGGGTCCAAGTTCATAGATCCCTCAAAGTTGCCACACAAGTTGATAGGGTTGTTAAGAAGACGTATGGCATGTTGGCCTTCATTAGTCAGGGAATTGAGTTCAAGAGCCGCAAGGTAATGTTGCAGCTCTATAAAACCCTGGTTAGACCACACTTGGAGTATTGTGTTCAGTTCTGGTCACCTCACTGTAGGAAGGAATGTGGAAGCTTTAGAAAGGGTGCAGAGATTTACCAGGATGCTACCTGGATTGGAGGAGCATATCTTATGAGGATAGGTTGAGTGAACTAGGGCTTTTTCTTTGGAGTGATGGAGGATGAGAGGTGACCTGATGGAGGTGTACAAGATGATAAAAGGCATAGATCGAGTGGACAGCCAGAGACTTTTTCCCAGGACGTAAATGGCTAACATGAGGGGGCATGATTTTAAGGTGATTGGAGGAAAGTACAGGGAGGATATCAGGGGTAAGTTTTCTTACACAGAGTGGTGGGTGCGTGGAATGCACTGCCAGGAGTGCTGCTAGAGGCAGGTACATTAGGGACATTTAAGGGACTCTTAGATAGGCACGTCCATGATAGAAAAATGGAGGGGTATGTGGTTAGATTGATCTTAGAGTAGGTTAAAAGGTCAGCACAAGATTGTGGGCCGAACAGCCTTTACTGTGCTGTAATGTTTTACGTTCTATAACAGGTTTAAGTTTTTATTCTTTCAACATTTTAAAGATGTAGGATTGGAATTTATAAATGAGGGGTAGTGACTCTAATTATTAGTTTGATGTACGCCAGTGTCCTTGAGTGATAGCTAAAAGTCCAGCTGCTAGTAATGTCAAAATGCTGAAGAGTCAGAAAAGGATTGCAATGATACATCAGATCCCAGAAATAAGCAAAATGGTGCTTTTCTTTGATACCACAGAATGATGTCAAACACGTTTCACAAGTTCTCCAGCAGCTAGGCTCAAGGCTCGTGACAAATGATGGAAGCATGTTTAATCCACATCTATAACCTAAAATCAAGTGAATAAAAATGGTTAGGGGTATGGGTTTGTCCAAAAACTGTGAGGGTTGCAAATAACTGGTAATTGGGTGTTTTTTAATATGACAAAAAACATTAGCTCTGCTGCAGCCTGTGCTTGTTCACAGATAATGTGCAGATTTCATGGATTGTCATATTTAAGCAAAGAAATATGTGGTCATTATTAAATTGAACACATTTGATACAATTAATTCAATAACATTCAAGTTTAATAAAACAGGTTTCAAAAAAACAGATTTACCTTTTTGTCAATACCCATCATTCCTACAAACCTAAGAGGTAGAACACTGAACAAAGCCAAATGTAAAAGAACTGAATGTTGATCTCCACCCTGAAAAACATTAAGTTAGCACATCAGGAAATCGGACAGCAAACCAGTTAAGAAACATGCTAATATTTAATAGTTTTAAAACAGGACACAACCCAATTCAGGAAAAAAAAATTGTTTTGAAAGGGTCACCACTCACCCAACTCCAGAGTGGCAGTTACAGGAGTATTTACATTAATTTCCAGTCAACAGATGGCAATTACCAAACCTCCGGCCTCCTATACACTATCAATTCAGGTCCCTCCCATTGCTGCTGGGAGCTTAATCTCCTAGCCCATATGTCAGTGGATGGCGACCCTTTTAGTGATTCTGACTTCACTGAGATTTTTGACAGCCCTACCTAGAATTGTGCAAGAGAACTTTGACTGGGTGTTTCAGAAAGGAATCAGGTCTCTGGCTCAATCAGAGACATGGAGCAGGGGACGAAGTCCAGAGTCTGAAAGTGGGAAGGGACAGGGTGTTTGAGAAGAAATATAGTGCAAAGCTTTGGTCCCAGTAGAGATATATTTATGCTTTATAAAACGGGCTCAAGGTTATTTAAAACAAATACACCCTTCCTTACAGACATCTGACAGGGGAAAATCTTGATGATATTCCACAGCTGTGTCCTAATTTGGGGTGGGTGTCCCTATATATCACCTGGAGTACCAATCATTTTCCACTTCACCAGTACACGTGGGGCCGTCATGTGGTTTCCCCATGCATCGATGGGTAGTGAAGAATTCACCATTCACCCATCTCAGAGGGTACAGCAAACGAGTGGCCACCCACCTATCGGTGTGGCACAGTGAGTCAAACCATCTGGCTCAAAGGAAAAGATCCTTAAGACCTTTATAGCCCGTGTGATAAGAAATGTTTGTATGTGAATGGACTACAGATTAGAGTGACAGGAGTGGGAGTCACCTATGATAATTGTCACAGCAGTTTCAGGTAGTCACCAGTTGGAAGTGGACTGGTTTCCTAATGCAAGCGAAGATCTACACGTTTCCCCTGTGGATCGTTTTCAGCAGTATAGACAAGTATAATTACTCCATTTGGAAATGTGTGCAAGGCGTTTGTTCCATGCTTATCATTGATTGTGTAAAATGATAGTCACCAAGATTAATAATTAGTACAAAATGATCTTATCATTTCCATTGCGACCTGGTTTGTTTTCTGACTATCATTGCTGATACAGAAATCAGTTTAACTCAAACCCGAGTGACATTTATTGACTAATAATCCAATTTGTTGCAAATACTTTGTAAATAATTGTCAACAACACTGATTCTTCACACACACTAAAACGCAAAACAATTTTCTTTAGTTGTTCACAAGTTTCAAAAGTTTGCCGTTAAGAATAGCTGATAGATTGGTGTTCAAAATAAATGCCGTCTATTGCCAGCAACTAATTATGCAGAGTCAAAGGAACACTAAGACTCAAAAACCAGCAGAAAATCTTAAAAATCTAATGTAAATATTATGCTGACCCAGCAGTTAAACCAGCAAATTGGCATCTCCACTACTCACCGCTCGACCTGCAGCTGTAACTTTGTTCTGCGTAGTCTTTACTACTATGGTCTCTTGAGTATTGTCCCAAGTCAAATACCTGAAAATTATAATTATTTGTAAAAATACCATAGTGCATAAGACTATAGCATGGAAATCAATCTTTTGCTCCAGACAAAACCTTGACCCCATTTGTCTTTTTTTAAACCAAATCACTGGAGTATTGTGTCCCATTCTGGGTGCAACACTTTAGACAGAAACATCTTCTGCCAGAACCATCAATGACCAAAAGACAATGATTTTTGTTCATTGGTAAATGGTGATGAGTCATATACTCTCATTTCTCAATATCCTCTATGGGTTATGAAAAATCTATTAGATTAATCTAACACTCCTGAAATACTTGGCTCCATTAGATCAAGCTCTGAATCTTAATTTCCCCTACCAATGAAAATAGTTTTTTTCCTGTCCTTTCAGCTCCTTTAATATCATGTATACTTGAATTAAAACACTCCTTAATCACCTAAATTTTAGAGAGTTCAACTTTAGGTTCTCAAAACTTTCCTTGTAGTCTAACCATGGTCCAGGTACACTGCCTTCCTTCAAGGCATATGTATCTTCTCAGAGTAATTCCCAGACCTGTCCGAGAACTTCAGGAGTGTTCTAATCAGGACTTCGTATAGCTGCAGCATAATACACAAGCGTACTCTAGTCCCTTAGATATAAAGGCCAACATTCTGTCTTTCTGGTTTGTCTTTTTAATTTAAATGATCTCTATCAATGAATCCCCAAGTCTGTTTGAGCCTCCACTGTTTCCATGTTTCACAAACTAGCAAATTTGCTGAAGTAGCCATTTTGGGTCTTGTACTTGTTAACGCATCCATTTACACCGTTGTCCCTCTTTGTGCCAATGAATAGACTGATCTTGACAATTTTAATATTCCACTACTCAGCCAATTTCCTAGCCATGTTAATAATTTGCACTCATTTCCATGAACTTCTTCTTTATCTAAAAGAGCCAAGTGAGAGATTATCAAATGCCTTCTAGAAGTACATAGATATCTACTCTGCATATTTTTTGTGGTGCAGGGACAAATTGGACTTGTCACAAATGACCTCCCCTTTATAAATTCAATTTGGCTTTTGCTAATCAGCTAAGACTTGGCATTCTATTCTCCATACTTAATTGCACACTCCAGAATTCTCCTGTCAGCGAATTTTAGGTTGACCCATCCATACTTCCCTAGTTTCCCTACCTCTCCATTCCTGAATAGAGTTGTGACATGTGCAGTTTTCTGAAGTTGAGGAACCAATCCAAAATAAAGAAACCTTTAAGAAGCCTTCAGTTAGAACGTCTCTAATGTTCTCACCTTCCTCTTTTATACCTCTGAGACTGGATATGGGGATTTGTTGGTTTTGATGCCATCAATTTCTTCATTACTGTTACTTTGTCTAAACTAGTTTTGCCAAGATCCTGTCCCTAATCCAATTTTAATATCCTTGACATGTCCAATATACTATTCTCTCTGTTTAATATACACACTGACACAAAGTACCATTTAAGATGTCTGCTATTTCTCCACTACCATTTATGATATCAGTATGTGTGCTAAATCTAATTTTCTAGGTGTACTGCTAACGATCATACATTTTCCCTCATAACTGTAATAACATTTTGCATTGATTTTGATTTCACTTAAAAGCTTCTCACCATACTTCCTTTCAGCACCTCTTGTTATAATTTCACCTTTTGCAGTTATAGAGTCATAGAGCTATACAGCATGGAAACAGGCCCTTCAGCCCAACTCGTCCATGCCGACCAAGTTGCCTAACTGAGCTAGTCCCACTTGCCTGTGTTTGACCCATATCCCTCTAAACCTTCACTATTCATATAACTGTCCAAATGCCTTTTAAATGTTGTAATTGTACCTGCCTCTACCACTTCCTCTGGCAGCTCATTCCATATACTCACTGCCCTCTTTGTAAAAAGGTTGCCGCTCAGGTCCCTTTTAAATCTTTCCCTCTCACTTTAAATCTATGCCCTTTAGTTTTGGACTCACCTTCCCTGGGTAACAGACCTTAGCTATTCATCTTATCTATGCCCCTCATGATTTCATAAACCTCTATAAGGTCACTTCTTACGCTGCAGGGAAAAAAGTCCAAGTCTACCCAGCCTCTCCTTATAATGCAAGCCCTCCAGACCTGGTAACATCCTTGTAAATCTTTTTTTACACCTTCTTCAGTTTAATGACACGCTATAGGAGGACAACTAGTACTCCAAATGTGGCCTTCCCAGTGTCTGGTACAGCTGTAACATGACGTCACAACTCCTGTACTCAATATTCTGACCAATAAAGGCAAATGTGTCAAATGCCTTCTTTACTCCCTGTGTCACCACTTTCAAGGAACTATGTACCTGCACCCCTAGGTCCATTCGTTCTACAACACCCTCCTGGGCCCTACCATTTACTGTGCAAGTCCCGCCCTGGTTTGTCTTACCATAATGCAACACCTTGCATTTATCAGAATTAAATTCCATTGGCCATTCCTCAGCCCACTGACCCAGTTGAAGTTCCTTGTATTTCTCACAATCAGCAGGATCTGTGATGGTTTCGCTTTTTTGTATGTTTTTTTTTCTTTTAGCTTTATGGAGTCCATTATCTCTTTAATAATCCATGGCTTTTTTTTTTGTACAAACAGAACGCTTGTCCCCAAAGCATTTAAACTAATTCTGCCAACCGTATTTTGAACATCTCCTACTGGTTTGTTATTATTCTGCCCATTACCAGATACCATCATTTTACTATAGGCAGTCTCTGTCTCATCACGTGGAAATCAGCCCTATACAAATCTAGAACAGTGTAGCGTTGCCTGGAATTTTACAATCTGGTACACTCTAATAATCAGCATTTGAGAGGAAGAGACCAAGCTAACAGAGGGGCTGCACCAAGGGAGCAGATGTGTCAATTCTTATACTTGATCAATTGGCACATGTCAAGTTCCATGTGTCATAACTGAGTTTTAAATGTAGATGCTTTGCTTTACTCCCCTTCCAACACCATATTGAACACAAACAATATTAAGAATCTTTTACAAGTAAGACAAATTCATTCTCATAAAATACCTGAACTTCCACTGAGATGAGAGGTAAACTTTTTCTAGAATCTCTGCAGTCCTGGTAGACATTCGGATGAACCAGTTATTTGCAGTAAGAGCCAAGATTGCAGGCTTGTGATCTGATGGCTTGGGTAACATTTCTCCCTTGTGTGTAAAAGAATATTTAAAATTAGTGAAATCCTTTCAAATTTGACATTGGTGCACTGTAACTTAAAACAAAAATCCTGACAGAGAACTGTAGTGATATATAAGAACATCATGGAGTGACAACTAGTGATGTACGAGGAGGAGGAAGAGGGAAGGGGGGGTTTGGTAACGGACAAGGAACGGGTATTAATCAGTCAATGGTAATGCTTTAAACTTAATTCAACACTTCTGAATCACTTCTCTCACAAAACATTTTCCTGTAGCTATACTACCTAATCCAAGATGCTTACCTCTGTGACCAATGGTGCAGAAAACCTAGGAAGAATTCCTCTCAAAACTCTGCAAAAATGTCATCCAGGATATTGATGAACCCCCCCATCTATAGATGTGGAAAGGATGCTCAGTACTGTCAGAAGTTATGGAGAAGAGGTTGGAAGTTCACTTGTTTGAAATAATCATATACTCTGAACTAGTTCAAGTATTCCCAGCCACTTATTAACTTGAAAATGTTGTCAGAATATTGCAGGCTGGTGTGTACTGCTTCATTGTACAGGAGTCATAATCAGTTTTGAGTCAACAACCCCATTTGTGGACTTAAAATGGAGGCAAAATCATTGATGAAGCATTTGAAAATGTGTAGGATATGAGCACACCCCTGAGAAACTCCTACAGTGATATCTTGAGGCTACAATGATTGTTCCCCAAAAGTCAAAGAACAATTTCTCTTTATGACAAGCATAACTACCATCGTCAGTTCTGACAAAGGGTGTTCGACCCAAAATGTTACACCTCTCCACTTTCCATGTATGCTCCCGACCTGATGAGTGTTTCTAGCATTTCTTTTGATTTCACACTTCCAGCATCTACAGTTTTCATTATTGATGAGCCATGATAACTTGTTAGAACTAAATGCTTAAAAAAAATTAAGAAACATGTGAACAACCCAGAAAGAAAAACAAGGAACATTTAATGTATTTTTAAACTGACTTTTTCATTTTAGAGGATGATCTTCCCTTAACAAAAAACTAAGGAATAGTATAACTTATTTGGATGGGATATTTCTGCCATTTATATTCAGGAAATAAATTTTCACCAGATGAGGGGAGGAAGTAGTAATTGTGTCAGGTCTCCATCACTTCATGCTAATGTCCCTGCCTCCTCAGTGGTGCCAGAAGTTGGCAGAATACCTTACTTTTTTTTGAAATGGCATAAAATGTTTCTGGAAAAAAAAGATATACCAGGTATTGACAGGTGCATGTTCCAAAACTCTTTAATATTACAAATTTTAAATTATCTACTTACCACTGGTGACTCGCACAATAGAGCATCCTCAATCTTCTCAGACTTATGGAGTTTGGGCAATTCATAAAGCAAGATTGGTTGAGGGCCAGTACTGACACAACAAAAATTTAAAGAGAGATAAGAGTCATGCAGTCCAGTAATAGGCCTTTAATCTGCTGATTCTGTACCAGTAATCAAGTACCATTTACCCTAATCCTACACTAAATCCATTTTATTCTCCCCACATTGCCATCACCTTTCCCCTACCTCAGATTCCACAACTCGCCTATACACACTAGAGGCATCTTACAGTGACCAATTAACCTACCAACTTGCATGCCTATGGGATGTTGAGGAAACTTGAGCACTCTGAGCACACGCCATCAGAGGGAGAATGTATAAACTCCACGTGGGTTGCATCAGAGGTCAGGATTGAAACTGAGTTACTAGAGCTATGAATCAGCAGTTCTACAAGCTGCATCACTGTGCCTGGTATTTGCAACTCGTATGTACATTTCATAGATACATCCCCATTTTGTATTTTGTACATTTTAAGATTTTTATGATTGTACAAAATGATATGATAAATTTGTCTACATTTCTTTCATACATTTGACTTACCTAATGAAACAGCATCTGTAATTGTCAAAGTAAATCTTTCCTTTCTCATAAATTACTGGTGAATTTGATTGTTTTGTCCAAACTCTCTCAAAAGTTGTCGTCTTCTGAAAGATGACAAATTAATCTCACTGAATCATTTTCTAAAAAGAGTTCCAAGTTTCATTAATTGGATCAATGTGCAATTGAACAAAACAAAAAAAAACTGCCTGATTCTGTTTCTGGAAATTAGCTGCAAACGTGCAAGGAAGAATTTTTAAAAATCACATTATTTACTGTTAATGTTTCATAGTGCATACTGTATATACTTTAAGCTATACATCGTGTTTACTGTCCTTTATTCTCACTACAGCAGTGGAATCTCCAAGGTCAGATGACTGCAGTTGTTCATTATTGGGTTCCTCAATAACAATAAGCACATGACCACAAAATCAGATGCTGAAAGGCCCATTCCAGCTGAGTATTCAATCTGCAATGAACATCAATCCTTTTGCAGACAGTCAAAATGAAACTAACACAGAGACAATCCATCCTTTACACATCATACTACTCCCACATAATATAGACTAATACTTAAATACTTGGGAATGTTGGAAGTAGGACTTTTTTTGTGTGTTGCCAAACCAAAGCTTAAGTGAATGTGAAAGGTCCCACGCCACTATTTTAAGAACTTGCCTACAATAACACAAAGACACATTGTGTGCTTTAGGTGCAGGCTGCAGTGGTGCAACCCCTTCCACACTTGGCTTCTGTTGCAATGAGGATGTCATGTTGGCTGTACAGTAGGGAATGCCCCGGCATATTTTATCCATCACAGCTTGAAAGACCCTTGGGGCATATTTGACTTGCTGGCAGCCTAGAGCCCCTTGAGAGTGCTGGGAGTCAAATGTCCTTGACTGGCCTAATCCACACTCAACTGACAGTAGATGTATGATATTTCTAGCTTGCTGAAGAATTTGTCTCCTCTCAGTTTCTCAGATGAGATGTTAGCAAAGGATCTTGCTCATAATCCACCATTTGGTTTAATTTCTACAATTTTTAAAAATTCCATTTCCTTTCCCTTCCCTGCATAATCTTGTCTGATTTAGGGAACACTACAAGTGGGGTTACCCACTCACTATGCTGGCCCTTAACCAGCACCCCAGTTTCTTTTATCCTTTATCTTGCACAGGTCCTCCTCCATCTAAGGACATGTTAAGGGCAAGACCCTTAACAATGCTGAAGAGCAGAGAGATCTTTGGATGCAAGTCTATGGCTCATTGAAAGTGGCTACACAGGTAGATAGGCTGGTTAAGGCGGCTTATGGAATGCTTGCTTTAATTAATCAAGGTATTGAATATAGGAGTCAAGAAGTTATGATGCATCTCTATAGAACTCTGGTTAGGCCGCATTTAGAGTTTTGCATGCAATTCTGGTCACCTCATATAGGAAGGATGTCAAGGCTTTAGAAAGGGTGCAGAGGAGGTTTACTAGGACGCTGCCTGGATTAGAGGGCATGTGCTATCAGGAGAGGCTGGACAAACTTGGGCTCTTTTCTCTGGAGCAGTGGAGGCTGAGGGGTGATCTGTTGGAAGTGTATGAAATTATGAGGGGCATAGATAGGGTGGCAATATCTTTTTCCCCATTATTGAGCGATCCAATACCAGAGGACATGCATTTAAGGTGAGGGTGGGTAGGTTCAGAACAGACAGGCGGGGAATGTTTTCTACTCAGAGTAGTGGATGCCTGGAATGCGTTGCCTGACGGTAGTGGAGGCAAATTCACTGGGGGCTTTTAAGAGGGGCTTGGATGGGCACATGAATGAGAGAAAAATGGAGGGATATGGGCATCCTGTAGGTAGGAGGGATTAGCTATGTCAGCACAACATTGTGTGCTGTACTGTTCTATGCTCCATAATAAATTAGTAACTGCAATTCAAATGTACTGTCATGACTTGTGCATTGGGATGTTCAATTTATTAAAGGCATTTAATCATTGTAACCTTTGTCATTAATATCAATTCCACCCACCACCCCAAATTGACTCTAAATGTATCTTCTGTTTGTGCGTTTTTCAGTAAATTACCCATAGTTTTGGGTGAAGTGTATCCACTGTATTACAAAATTGTGTGGGCCAAGTTGGATGAACTAGAGGGTCTTTACCCATCAATCACTGTCAATACATCTATATCCCTTGATACCTTTACTATGTAAAAGAACATCTATCAACCTCGGACCTCTACAGATCATTAACTAGTGATACAAGTAGGGCCACAGAAAGGTAAATTAGGAGACAGCATTGAATTTGTATGAGATTTTAAATAGACTGCATTTGGAGTACTGGGTACAGTTTTGGATACCCAGTTATACAAAGAATATTAAGTGCAGGATAAAGTCCTGGAAGGTAGCAGTAGATATTAAATAACACTGAGTAAGTGGTGATGCAGTTTGGCAGCATTATGGAAAGAGTTCAGAGGATTTTGAAATGATAGGGTTTGGACACGGGATTTGTTTTCAGTAGTTTGGTGGCAAATTTGGTGATGCTTAATTATATAATGTTATAGTTTAATTAAATTCAAAACAGCAGCTCACTTTTCAGATATTTGATAGTTTACCTTCACCCTTCTTATCTCTGGCCATTCAGGACTGCTTGTTTTCGTTATAGTATTCTGACTACTTTCCCTATTCATTCACTTATTCCACCTGTATCTGTTCTGATTTATTACATTAACAAAAATATGATTTCAGCCAAATGAACAGGCAAGAATTTTTTCATACATGTTAAATGCTAAAATGTGCAAAGGTATACCATTTTCATGCACTAAAATAAAAAATGTTTTGCTCTAAATGTGAACTGATCTAATTTAACATTGGTTATATTAACAATCAGCTACGATTTCCACAACTAAGCTTTTAGGAGTGGCTAAGTTTGACCTAAAATCTTTAATGAAAGAATTAAAAATTAACTCCAAGGGAAAAAACATATTTATGATGTACCCTTTTTTAAAATTACTATCTACTGGAGGCGCTGTCTCAAGAAGGCTCCATCCATCAAAGATCCCCACCATTCAGGCCATGCCATCTTCTCACAGCTACCATCGGGCAGGAGATACAGAAGCCTTAAGTCCCACACAACCAGGTTCAAGAACAGCTACTTCCCTTCAGCCATTTGGTTCTTGAACCAACCAGCACAACCTTAATTATTAGAGTTAGCAACACTATGACCACTTTGATCACTTTGCATTAAAATAGACCGTTTTTGTTTTGTTCTAATTGTGTTCTTTCTTGTAAAAATTGTGGTTATGTTTTTTTCTTGTGAATGCTGCTTATATGATGCTACGTGCTTGTGATGCTGCTGTGTTTTTCATTGCACCTGTGCATGCATATGACAATAAAGACAACTTTGACATATGTCTGATCTATTCCAATATCCTTTCTCCCCCTTCTGTCTCATTACCAATATTATGTCTTAAATGTTGACAGTACTTCTGCTCTAATCAGCAGCTCCAGTAATACATTCCACAGCCTAACAAACTCCTCTAGATTAACAAAAAAAAGTTGAACTTTTCCTAAATTGCATGCCTGTAATCTTGTATACATGTCCCTAATTGTAGACTTCTTAATAATAGGAAACATGTCATTTCTTTCTACTCTATCCCACCATCATAATTTAATCACCTCTATAAAATAACTCAATAATCATTCTTTATACCTGAAAAAATGTAAACATGGCACACACTGGATTAAAAATTACATTATTAACATCGCATGAGTTACTTAGATTTGACACTGACCTGACATACTAACTGACAGAGGATGGTCAAGTTTTTCCTGTGAATGGAACCAACTTCATTCCCATACAGACCAAGAGATCTTGCAGTCAAGATGCAACAGTTATTTATTTTCCTTAAACATGAAATGTTGGTTGACTTCCTCGTACAATACATTTTTATAGATGATGTAATTATTAAACTGTCCATGCTTGTTTGCCCGAGGCTCCTAGTGGATCTTGAGATTACATTTTTGGAATTGGCATATCTGACAATGGGGGAAAAAAAAGGAAATCCAGTTGATCAGATTGGTGAATGATTTATGTGCGAAATCCTGATATGTTATAAAATGTGTAGTCAATATATTGTAAGATTAGGATGGCAACAGGTCATTAATATGCTAAATTTCAACAAAATAAGTTCTCAACTTTACACTTCCCCATTTCCTATTAACAAAGTGTTAAAATAATGGATGGAAAACTGCAAAGGTTACATTAAATCAGATCCTAACATCAGTCTCCACTACAGTCCCATTATTACTACTGTATACCTATAGTGTGAATGCTCTTTGGGTACAAGAAACCTGAAAAAATACAGGTTCCATCACTTACAATGCTCAAATTTATGGCAGGGAACTGCCTGTACTGTGCAAGTAATGTTAACTACTTATGCATGCTGGCTATTTTGGAAAGCTTTCCTGTTACATCAGAAAAATGCATTTTGAGAAGATGTAATTAATTTTCATTATCTAAACAGAATCAGGCCAAGTTGGTGCTGATCCTCAGCACAAAAATGGCCTAAAGAGGAAAGACAGGAATCTTAACTTGAAAGTTGATTTTCTGATTAAAATAGATCTTATTGCAGAATGCAGTACCTTCCAAAATCTACTCTATCTCCTAGAAACAGTGAAAATCTCTACAATGAATGGCATCATAATTTCACTTCAGATAGAAGGAAGCACGAAAGTATGGTTTGGTAAAGGAAACACTTATATGCTGGTTTCTGGATTCATCAAGATGTTTTTGTCTGTGATAACTTCCAATCTAAAAAAGTTGTTCTTTCACCAACCACCTCTTAAAGCCACATTGTAATTAAAACAAGGCAATATCTCAATATTTCAGTTCTTTGTCCCACCTTGTTTTGTTTTAATGAAACTCTATGTAAGCTGGAGCGATCCTATCTTTCTGTTAGGTGTTTTGCAACCTTCTGGCCTTAAAGTCTGAAGCTGTTTAACAACAGTTTTAATGATAGTTGGCAAATGTTCTCTGGCAGAAGTTAATGAAAGTGAAAATGGAAAGTGAAGCCATTGGTGATAGGGTCGTTACTCTTAAACCTTCACAGGTTTTTCTAAATAATTGTAGTGTATTTGTATCTACACGTGTATGTCCATCCACCCTCGCACATTCATTCCCCTTTATCTCATTCTGTATCTGGAGTACATTCCAGTTGCAAAGAATTGTATCCAAAATCAGTTTTCACGATGGATGTTGCTGCATTTGACTGTTTGCCATTATCATCAATACATCTGGATTTCTCCTTGGACAGTCGACGTTTCAGGTCATTACTTCCCTTCACAGATACTGCCTGACCCACTGAGTTCCTCCAGTAGATTTTTTTTGCTCACAGCACTTAAAAGTTCGTTCCAATACTTTTCAAATATGAGGGTTTTTCCTCTTTCCATCATTTGAGGCGGTGGGTTACAGAGCCTCATCTCCTCTAAGGCCCCCAATTTTTAGCCGCAGTTTTTAAAGAAAGTGGGTTCTTCTTTGTACCATCACACGAAAAAGCTGGAGGAACTCAGCGATCAGGCAGCATCTATGGAGGGCAATGGACAGTTGATGTCCTTTGTACTGTACATTGGTCCTCCGGTTAGAAAGTTCGATCATAATTGCAAAACCTAACACTGATATATAGCAGCAAACAACTAATATAAAACCCTGGACACACGACGCTCCCGGGACTTAGTTTCGTCTCAACAAAATGTGGAATGTTTTTTCTGCTCTACGTCCCAGAAAGCACTGCTCCCGCCTAGGCGCATCCGTGACCCTCCGCCCTGACATTTCTGCCGTCAAATCCCATGCTGGGGCTTTGTAAGTATGATCAATTTTTCTTTTGGGTTCTGACGCTGCGATCGAAGACAGGGCAGGATATTACCTGAAGGGGTGTTCCGCATTGATAGATTTGAAGACAAGGAGCTGCAGACCCGAACGCACGCATTGCTATCAAACTTAAATTGCAACAAACATTTAAATTTTGCCCCATCGTTTTTCTAAAGGGTACATCACGGTGGTGCATTACATATATATATAAACAAGCGAGCTAAATGATACTAAAATAAAATCGAATGCACATTACAGTAAATTGCTTAAGGGTGTTTCAATGGGCGCATGATTCATACCACCATCAAAAGGAAGAGATCCCTCTTGCATTAAGTTGCTGCCCCAGTGCTTCGTGCGCCACTTGCCCGAGCGAGAGCAGCATCCACCCGGGAAGTAGAACACGGAGCCGGCCGGCCGGCCGCGCGCGCCGCTTCCCCTTCACTCAGCCGGCAGCGCGAGGCCTGGCGCGGCGGAGCTCGCCGGGAAGTGTAGTTTTCTGCACGTCCCGGCGCCGCGGATCCCTCCCCCTTCCCAGTGCGTCTGTCCCGGCTGGTTCCGCGTGACTTGGAAGTTGAGTTTGCATCGTGAGTCGTGCGCTTGCTTGCTTACTTGCTCCAGTTCTTGTAACTCTTAAGTGGGTGGACGAAACGTCCCTCTGATGCCAACACTGTGCTCTGAGGCCACGTTTAGGAGGAAGGGGTTGGAGTCCTGAGGTATTGCCTTTATCCCAGGTTGTTCATCGCCAAGTCGCAGGAGCGCAGGGTATCAAGGGTTAGTCTTAATTATTGACTGACCAGTATGCTGCAATATACCAATAACTTCGGTTTTGTAGGTATGATCAATTTAGCTTTTGGGGTTCTGACGCTGACGTGAGAAGATAGGGGATGGGGGTGCAACACTCTAGCACGCACTGATCTAGTATTAACAACATCTCCTCCACACTGACCATCAACATAGGCGCACCTCACAGCTATGTGCTTAGCCCACTGCTCTACTCTGTAGCTACGGCTGTGTGACTAAGCATAGCTCCAATGCCATCTACAAATTTGCCGATGGCACCACTGTTGTTGGCAGAATCACGGATGGTGACGAGGCAGCGTACAGGAGTGAGATAGGTCAGCTGGTTGAATAGTGTCATAACCACAACCTTGCGCTCAGCGTCAGCAAAACCAAGGAACTGATCGTGGACTTTAGGAAGGGGAAGTCAGGTGAACACGCATCAGTCCTTATTGAAGGGTCTGTGGTGGAAAGAGTGAGCAGCTTCAAGTTCCTGGGTGTCAACATCTTAGAGGACCGAGCATATAGATGCAACGATGAAGAAGGCACGCCAGTGTCTCTACTTGGTTAGAAGTTTAAGGAGATTCAGCATGTCATCGAAGACTCTGACAACTTCTGATGTACAGTGGAAGGCATTCTGACTGGTTGCATCATAGCCTGATTTGGAAACTTCAATACACAGGAACATATGAGGCTACAGAGAGTGGTGGACTTAGCCAGTTCTATCACGAGGGCATCTACAAAAGGTGATGTCTCAGGAAGGTGGCATCCATCATTAAGGACCCTCACCATCTGGGCAATGCCCTCTTCTCGATACTGCCATGAGGCAGCAAATACAGGAGCCTGAAGACCTACACCTCAAGGTTCAACAGCAGCTTCTTCCTAGCTGCCATCAGGTTCTTGAACCATCCTGAAAAACCGTAATACTACCTCGGACTATATATTTTTTCTCTCTCTCAATCTTGCACTGATGTTGTTATGTTTAATTTGTTGTTTATTTTTGCACATGTGTAAATTATGTATAATTTACGTTAACTTATGTTTGTCCTCATCTTGTAATGTACTGTGCTGCTGCTGCAAAAGGCTAATTTTTATGGCATTTATACCCCTGTGTATGTATGCCTATGACAACAGTAAACCTGGCTTGACTTCTGCATTCAGATCTCTGAGTCTGTCAATATTGATAAACTTGCCCACCTGTGATTAATTTCTGAAACATAACTATGCAGAGAAAAATAGTACTTTAAATAGAAAAATCGGTAATATAAATAACTATACTAGAATGTCGACAGATAAATACTGTATGGAATGAACAGAACAGAATACCCCAACATCCACCAGGAGTGATGTGTACTTCCGTTTGTGATTCCAACAGTGATTTTCCATTATGTCTCCTAGATCTCTCCCAAATTGATCATGATCTTGACTTGAATAAACATTACTATTACAGTATTCAGAGTAATAACATTGCATTGTTACAAAATCCTGAAAATACAGAGGCTACTGACACTATCACTGGGGTAACCAGGAATGCCAGTCAATGCTAATATTTTCAGTAATATCCATCATGCAAGAATAGATTTTTAAAATACTTGTATGTTTTTCATCTCTATCTATGCTCTCTTTAGTTTTTCCAGTTTATGTATCATTTCCTCTGCTCTGAATGTTTTTATGCCAGTTATTCCTTTTGTCTGACCCTTCCTTCATGCCATCTGCTAATACTTCATGTATCATATTTGTAGCTCAAACCTTGATTATAATTTTTGTTATCTTGCACAAATCCAGAAGCTAGCGCTAACTGTCCTAATAAGGTCTTCATCCTGTTCATTGTCTTTTCATGCAAACTGTTATTCGCTGTGGCTCAGTGACAGTGCATTTACCTGCGTGTCAGCAGCTTCTGGCTTTAAGTCCAAATCAAGTGACCTATGTACAAATTCTACCTATCCTGACGGCATACTGTATTATCAGAGTTGCTGCCTTTCAGTTGAGATGTTAGATAAACTGTCTTTTCAGGTAAATGTGAAAAGTTGGTAATACTAATGAAAGTAGAGCAGGAGCGTTCTCTCCATAACATTGCCTGACTCCATTCATGCCTCGGCTCATGTTTTCAAGTCACAAGATCACAACATCTGCAGCTTTGTTGCCTCTTGCTTTTTTCTAGATCCTTTAGGTGGCCCCCCTCATATTACCGTTCATAGACCTAATGTTGGTTCATAGACCAACCAACATTCTGCTGCCCGTGAACTAACTCCAATACTCACGCACCATGCCTCTGCTTGCTGCCCTTGGACTGGCTCCTGCTTCAGTAGCACCTTGTTTTTAAAATTCTTATCCTTGTTTTCAAATTGCTACGTGGCCTCATGCCTCCATCTTCCTGAAATCTCATCCAGCCCTGTGAGCCTCATATACCTGCAATCTTCTGGATTTTATTTTTGATTTGATATGTTTTCTGGGAAGCACATTTTTGGTCCATTCATACATCTCATAAATGGAAACTTTTGAAATGCATGAGTTTTCTAGCCTTTGGCAATTGCAGAGAAGGTAGTTCACTCTCATTTACTCATTCTCTTACGACGTAGAAGGAGGGTATTCGGCCCATCAAGTTTATGCAAGCACTCAGCATATCAATTGCGTATCCTCACTTATTTCCCTGTTACTTATTCTTTCAAGCATGCCCATCAATTCCACGTTGATTCTCCTACCGCCAACCTACACGAGGGGTAATTTATAGTAATCAACTTAACAACCACCAAGCGAGGGAACCGGAGCACACAGGAAAGCCCACCCAATTACAGGAGAACGTGCAAACTCCACACATAGAGCTCTAAAGGTCAGAAGCTGTGAAGCAGCAGCACTGTATGCTGAACTACCAGGAAGGAATCACCTCACCTAATGCTTTAGGTTTGCTTGGTTTTACTGAAGGTTAACCAGCTGATTCATTGCTCTGTTTGTCCACCTCAGAGATATTAACCACTGTATCTCCATTGGATGGAGCCAGATGTTCAGAAGGTTTTGTCTGCCTTGCAAATAGGCACCTGTTTCTCAATATCTGTCTTCCTTAACTTGTGATTTGACTGTCTTCTGTATGGAACATTTCTCCTAAATGATGCCATAATCAGTTAAGGCACAGGATTATCTTAACTCTTCTCAACCAAGATTTTTCAACCCTCTGTGCATGTGTGCTCTTGCTTATTCTATGGTTCTCGGATTGGCCACATAAAGTAAGTCAAATGTTTGTCATCTTCTGTCACAACTCCATTCTCAACTACCATTCCATGCACAAGTACTCTTGTTAGAGCACTCAATTAGCAGACCATGCCATGCAATTTCAGGTTAGCCATACCTTCACTGTAACATTTTGATTGGAGCCAAGCTCCTAAAATAATTGCCTCTTAATAAAGCTAAAAAAAAAGGCCACTTTTTTATTGATAAATAATCCTTGAACAGATTATTTGAAATTTTGGATGAAAAAAACAAGTTACTTATCAGTTCTTACCTTCTACTTATAGTATTTCCTTATGCACATAAGATGTCTGGATATAAGAGAAAAATCAACACCTGCTCTTCCTGTCTACCACTGTAGACAAAATGAAGGAATGCTTTCTCATTCTTAATTTTGCTGATTTTTCCCCCCAAAATGTTACAGCTATTAATCACATAAAGTATTGTAATTTACTTTTATATAAGTAATTATCTATATTTATATTCCTTGGAGTAGACATTTCATCAATATGAAGAGGAGGCCACAAATGGCATTGATTCACATGGTGTCCATTACATTGCTGAGGAAACCCGGTTTGCAGTGTAGATTTCAAAGTACTCAACGACCAACTGTTCCTCTTGGCTCCCGAATTTTATCTGATCCCAGCAGAGTGTTTGAACACAATATGTGGTAAGAGGAAGTGTCTCAAACCAGATTGCATTGTTGTTGTTTACATAAAATTGTCTTATGAGAAATGTTATTTTAACATTGTTTATAATAACTTTAATCAATTTTTCTCGTCACACAAGATGGTAGTGAAACACTTAAAGATGATTGTTTCTAAAATTATTTCTTCAATTTGAACTTCAGATTAGACTTGTTTCTTACTTAAAAGATTCAGTAGGGAGATATACAGTAACAAAGTATGATAGTATAGCACTTAGGTCAGAACACTCATAAATGTAGTTAAATTTGTTATTCTTATGGAATAAGACGGGTGTAAAATTTCACAGGGCCAGCCAATTTTCCCTGCTTGTATGTTTTACTTATCATTAAACATTAACATTAACAAAACATTAACAAAATTTAAAAAATTAACAAAATTAACAAAAAACATTAATAAAAACATTAACAAAAGAAAGAAAGAGGGTAATTTTTTTTTTAAAAATACCTCTAGTTTCAGAGAATTGTCTATATTCCAGCAGAATATAAAATATACAGTATGTTATTAGAATGTGTGATATTCTTTTCTCTTAACCATTGGCAATCCTCATGATAATTAACCTTTTTCTCCAGGGATCACATCCAATGGACTCCTGAGCAGGAAGATCTTGCAAGACAAAAAGCTGAAGAAAATTCTAGTGTTAAAGTCTCAATGGAAGAACAAGGTAAACTATGTTTTATTTGAATCTTTTGGTGATGTACTAAGTGGAAGATATTTTATTTGAATCTTTTGGACAATGTACCAAGTGAAAGACGTTGGTTCAAAATTGTACTATTGTACCAGCAAAAGTGATCCTACGTGAATGCCAATGTGGAAAAGTATTGCTTATTTTGATTTCCTAATTGATTGCAGGAACAGGTTACTTTGGCTATAACAATGTAAAAATTGAATTATCTCCACAAAGTAATAGATGACTTTATGTGTAGCATTCCAACCATTAAAGACTATTTGGGCATAAAGGCACCTTGCAAGTCTTCTAGCTTAGAAGATGGGATGCAAAGGCAGGTTAGCAAGTGAAAACTTTTTCAGTCTACTATACCTTCAGGAATGGTGCCAGAGGACTAAAGGACTGTTAGTACTGTACTGTGCAAACAGCCTCCAATATCTAAAGACATCACAGACCTGTCATTGCTCAATCTCACATGGCAATACATCACTTGTCCCTCTAAGGACTGGAGGACTGCTGTCTACAGGTGTGGTTCAAAAGGACTGAAGTACTGCTGATTGCTTAAAGTGTAGAAAAGGAAGGACCAAGTTATTATGCATGAGTTACTTTAACTTTTGTGCCACTAATTATTGGATTCCAGAGAACAGCATAAACTTTTACTTAGGGAGACATAAAGTAATCAGGGAAAGTGAGCCTGTCTGACTAATTTGATTAATATTTTTAATCTAGAACAGTACAGCACAGGAACAGGCCCTTCGGCCCACCATATCTGCACTGACCATAATGCCAAACTAAACTAATCCCACCTGCCTGTACTTGTTCCATATCTCTCCATTCATTTTCTATTCATTTGTCTGTCTAAATGACTCTTAAGTGTTGCTATTGTAACTGCTTCTACTACCTCCCCTGTCAGCGCTTTCCAAGCACCTAACATCCTGTGTAAAAAAAACCTGCCTCGCAAATCTTCTTTAAACTCCACCCACCCCCCCCCCCCCCACCCCCTCACCTTAACCCTATGCTCTCTAGTATTTGACATTTCCATCCTGGAAAAAGACTCTGACTATCTACCTGCCTCTCATAATTTTATGTACTTATATCAGGTCACCCCTCAGCCCCCAACCTCCAGAGAAAACAATCCCAAGTTTGTCCAACCTCTCCTTATAGCGAATACTCTCCAGTTCAGGCAACATTGTGGTGAACCTCATCTGCACCCACTCCAAAGCCTCCACATCCTTCCTGTGATGCAGCAACCAGAACTGCACACCATAATCCAAATGTGGCCTAGCCAAAATTTTATACACTGCAACATGATTTCCTGACTTTTATTCTCATGACCCGACCAATGAAGGCAAGCATGCTGTATGCCTTCTTTACCAACCTATCCATTTTTGTTGCCACTTTCAGGGAGCTAGGGACTTGCACCTCCAAGGTCTCACTGTACGTCAATGCTCCTATGGGTCCTGCCATTTACTGTATACTTTCCTTTTGCATTTGACATCCCAAAATGCAACACCTCACATTTGTCCAGATTAATCTGTCATTTCTCCACCCAATTTTCCAACCGATCTATATCCTGCTGTATTCTTTGACATTCTTCCTCTCTCTGAACAACTCCACTAATTTTCATGGCATCTGCAAACTTACTAATCAGACCACCTGCATTTTTATCTAAATCATTAATATATTTTATGAACAGTAGAGGTCCCAGCACTGATCATTTTTGATGAGGTAGCATAGTGGGTTGCTGAGGTGCATTTGATGTGGTCTATGTGAGATGTAAGCCAGACTTTTGACAAGGTCCCATGTGGCAGGCTGGACAAAGGGTAAAAGTCTATCAGATCCAAGGAAGAGTAGCAAGTTGAATCCGAACTGGCTTACTGTCAGGAAGCAAAGTTTAAAGCTTTCAAATATTTTTGTGGATGGAAAGCTATTACCAGTGGGATTCCACATGGCTCAGTACATGGTCTCCTGCTTTTTGTGGCACATAGTAATGCTTTAGAATTAAATGTAGGGGGAATTATAAAAAATTGGCCACCTTGTTGATAGTGAGGGTGAATACATTAGGCAGCAGAGAGATTAAGATGGTCTGTCATTTGGATAGAAAGTGGCAAATGAAGCTTAATCCAGAGAGATACGAGGTAATGCACCTGGAGGGGTATAACAAGACAGAGGAATATTACAATAAATGGGCTGATATTGAGTGATATTAACATTGAGAGGAACTAAGCGACTTTGGAGTGTATGCCCATAAAAGGAAGCTCAATAAGATGGACAAAAAGACATAACAGGATGTTTTCCTTTATTAGCCAAGGCATAACAAATAAAAAGAGAGAGGTTACAATGTTAGATGCTTGACTGCTTAAGTACTATTTCTGGCAATTTCATTAGAATAAAGAAATTATTGCACTGGGAGAGTGTAGAAAATATCTAAGAAGATATGTCAAGACTAGAACATTTTATGTGTGAAGAGATTGGTAAAGTTAGGATTGTTTTTCTTTGGCACAGAGGAGGTTGAGGGCAGAGCTAATTAAGGCACATAAAATTAAGAGGGGCTTAGACTAAATAAGGTAGGAACAGTTTCCCCTTGTCATGAACACCAGGGAGCAGACTCAAAGCAATTGGTAGAAGGAGATGAGGAAAAGATTTTTTTGACTCCAAGAATTGGAGAGATTTGGAACTCACTATCTGAAATAGTGGTAGAGGCAGAAATCCCTTTCATATATTAACATTACTGAATGTGTACCTGAAAAGTTGTGATCTGCAGTGCAATGGATCAAGTGCTGGAAAATAGGATTAGTAGCTCTTTTACTACCAGCACAGAGACAATAGGCTGAATGGTTCAATTTTGTTGTAAAGTTCCTATGATTCACTGGGCTGTAATGTCAGATGTCCTGCTGACTAATCATTTGCTGGAACTTAGAAATCCTAATATTGGGAATGGGAGCATTCATAATTCAAGAGTTCTGGTTAAAGAATCAGAGATATGAGTCGAAATACCACCATGGCAGCCAGGGCATTTATGCTGTTAATTAAATAATCTGGAATTTAAAAAAAAAACACTGCATTTGTAATAGTGACTGTGAAATTAGTAAATTGTTGTTAAAAATAGCACTGGTTCATTAATGTCCTTCATGAATGACATCTGCTTCCTTTATCCAACCTCATCTACATTCAACACCAACCCACAGTAAACTGGTTGACTCTTAACTGCCCTCTGAAATGGCTTGGCAAATCACTCAATTGAATCAAATTGCTTTATCTAAATGTAATAAGAATAACATCAAGCAGACCATCCAGCACTAACCTCACCACCAGATTCAGACATGGTAAAGGCACTCTCAACCAAGAGACCACTGCAGAATACCATTCCTGAACAGCTGGAGACAAAGGCAGTTTGCCTCCAGAATACATCCCTTTTGTCTATATTTGGCCCAAATATCTTGAACAAATAGAAAATGCTAGAAATATTTAGGAAGTCAAGAAGCAACTTTTCTGATAAAATGTCATTGACCTGAAACATTAATTGTTTCCCTCTCCACATTTGCTGCCTGACCTGCTGAATATTTCCAACATTTTCAGCTTTCATTTCAAATTTCCCAGCACTGGTTCCAGACCCACTGAAGTCTCATGACATCAAGTCAGAATCAGAATCAGGTTTATCATCACTGGTATAAATCGTGAAATTTGTTTGTGTTGTGGCAGCAGCAGCACAGTGCAAGACATAAAAGACAGAAAATTACTACAAGAGACAAAAAATCACTGTAAGTTACAAAAATAAATAAATTGTGTGAAAGAGGAATAATGAGGTAGAGTTCATGGGTTCATCAACCATTCAGAAATCTGTTGGTGGAGGGGAAGAAGCTATTCCTGAAACATTGGGTTTTCAGGCTCCTGTACCTCCTCCTCAATGGTAGTAACGTGAAGAGGGCATGTCCCAGATAGTGAAGGTCCTTAATGATGGATGTAAGTCAATGGAAAACTGCTTATCGTGCCTAGTCATTCCTTCGTTCTTACCCAGCACCTCAAAGATGCACTGAAGACACAACTCACTCTGAGCCTGGAATTTCAGTATCTATTCCCAATAGTGAAGAGATGTACAACCATTGACCATGGTGCCTATAGGATGTGGGTGCCAGACTGGGTTTGCACAGGATGTGGGAGAATCAACATAAAGCCATTTCATTCTCACCAATCTACCTTTCAATGGGCATGTCCATTGACAGTATTCATAGGAGTGATTGCTGCACACGGATTCTGTCTTCACACTGAGATTATCTTCCATTATGCCCTGTGGCATTTTTGTTATGCTAAATGGGAAAGAATTTTAGCAGCAAACTGATAAACTGCCCTTGTCAATTGGCTAATGGTGCCATCAAGGAGCCTTGGTAAAACTAAAGTTAATGTGAATTAAGCGGAAAACTGGCTGGGTCTTTCCAAGCACAAAAGAAGATGGTTGTGGTTGTTGAATGTCAATTATCTTAACCCCAGAACATCACTTGGAGTTTCTTGGAGAAGTGTTCTTGGCTCAACCATCTTCAGCTGCTTTATCAGTAACCTTGTCTCCATGATATACAATAATTTTTATACAATGTTCAATTCTATTTGTAACTTGTTAGATAATGCAGCAGTCCATACTACTTGAAGCAGAACCTGAACATTCAAATATCGGGGTTTGTGATAGCTAACATATGTGCCAGGTAATGACTGTTTTCAAATGCAATAATCTATTCACCTATCATTGACATTCAACAGCAATGCTGTGTTGCTCACTTTCAACATCCTGGGGTCATTATTAATTTGAAACTCAGTGTGACCAGTCACATGTATACTCTGACTACAAGAGCAAGTCAAAAGCTGGGTCTCCTGCTAAGAGTGACTCGGATGCTGACTTCTCAGATCCTTCCCACCATCCACAAGGCATATAAAAAAATTTGAAGGAATACCCTTCACTTTCCTGGTTAAGTGCAGATTAAACAACACTCAAGATGCTCAAGACTAGGACAAATCAGTCTGTTTCATAGGCATTCCATTTACCTCCTTCAACTCCTATGCACCAGTCTATGAATGCACTCTACAAATTCATCAAGGTTTTTTCAACAGCACATCCAAATCCGTAACCACTACCTCAGAGGACATGTAACCCCTCCAAGTAACACATTATATTGATATGCAAGTCTATTATCCTTTTTCATCATCACTGGGTCTCAATCCAGTAAATGACTACCCAGCCCATTGTGGCAGTACCTTCATCAAATGGACTGCAGCAGTTCAAGGAGCTATCTCGCCACCACAACCTTTTAACATGACACTAAGGATGGGGAATAAATGCTGGCCTAACCAGCAATGTTGATACCCCATAGTGAATAAACAAGTGAATCATGGTAAATATCCTGATGGGATTTGGTTTCATTGCTGTAAATGTGCAAGGGGAAATAAAACAATCCAAGATCTGTAAATTGTAAATTATCTGTAATCTGTAAATTATTGGCTGTATATATAATCTTGGTTTTAACCATTGAAATGTATGTGTATACATGCATAACTCTGAGTGAATGAACCAGTATAGTTTTCAAACATATTAGAGCTGGTCCCTGAAAGTGGTCATGCAGGTAGATAGAGTGGTAAAGAAGCATATGCCATGCTTGCCTTCATTGGTCAGGGCATTGAGTATAAGAGTAAGGAAGTCATGTTGCAGCTTTATAAAACTTTGGTAATGCTGCTCTTCAAGTATTGTGTGCGTTTCTGATTGCCTCGTTACAGGAAGGATGTGAAGGCTTTGGAAAGGGTACAAAAAGAGGTTAACCAGGTTGCTGACTGGATTAGAGGGTATGAACTATAAGGAGAGATTGGACAACCTTGGATTGTTTTTTCTGGAGTGTCAGAGGTCGAGGGAGACCTGATGGAAATTTATAAACTTATGAGAGGCATAGATAGGGTACACAGTCAGAATCTTTTCCTCAGGGTCAAATACAGGCTCAAATAAAGAGGACATGCATTTAAGGTAAGATGGGGAAAGTTTAAAGGAGATGTGTGGGGCAAATTTTTTACACAGAGAGTGGTAGGTGCCTGGAACAGCCTTCCAGGGATAGTGGTGGAGGCAGATACAATAGTGGTGTTTAAGAGACTTTAGGTAGGTGCAAGAATATGCAGGGAATGGAGGGATATGGATCATGTGTAGGCAGAAGAGATTTTGTTTAATTTGGCATCGTGTTCAGTGCAGACATCATGGGCTGAAGGGCCCGTTCCTGTGCTGGACTTCTCTATGTTCTATAATTTCTGACAATGTTAGGAATATCATGGCTTTTTAATTGATAATAGATTCAGTTTAATGAATTTTGCTAAATATTCTATGGGAGGGAACAAGGATGGGACTGATTAGGTTTAAAAAACGATTACCTGTACATGCAGGCAGTGGGTTGAGCTGCTATATATCTATATACACCAAGGAAGAGGATGTTGCCAAAGTTCTAGAAAAAGGGAATGTAGTAAAAATAATTGATGGGATTAA
The DNA here is from genome assembly GCF_009764475.1 of Pristis pectinata. Lineage (NCBI taxonomy): Eukaryota > Metazoa > Chordata > Chondrichthyes > Rhinopristiformes > Pristidae > Pristis > Pristis pectinata. The sequence continues at coordinate 43,014,135 of NC_067405.1, forward strand.
AATTGATAAAGTATTAGAGTGGCTGACTTTCCTTAAACGCAATAAGAAACCAGTACAGATTGCATGCAGACTAGATAGCTGAGAGAAATGGGGGTGGAAGTTATAGGTTTGGTAACAATCTTCCAATCCACCCTGGATTCATACATTGCAGCGGATAACTGGAGAAAGGAAAATGTTTTACTCGTGTTCAAAAATGAATGTGAGTACCAACATAGCTGGTCAATTTAAAATTGGGAGGGCAGCATTTAAAATCAGTGGAAAACATTAATCGTCACTTGGGGAAGTCTGAAGTAGTAATGGAGAGCCAGTACAGTTTTGTCAAAAGCAAATCATATTTATTGGTATTGGTATTGGTTTATTATTGTCACTTGTACCGAGGTACAGTGAAAAACTTGTCTTGCATACTGTTCGTACACATCAATTCATTACACAGTGCATTGAGGTAATACAGAGTGCATTGAGGTAGTACAGGATAAAAACAATAACAGAATACAGACTAAAGTGTCACAGCTACAGGGAAGTGCATTGCAGGTAGATAATAAGGTGCAAGGTCAAACAAGGTCGATTGTGAGGTCAAGAGTCTATCTCATCGTATAAGGGAACCGTTCAATAGTCTTAATACCGTGGGATAGAAGCTGTCCTTGAGCCTGGTGGTATGTGCTGTCAGACTCCTGTATCTTCTGCCTGATGGGAGAGGAGAGAAGAAACAGTGACCCGGGTGGGAGTATGAGACTCCATTTCATTTCTCCATCCTTGTTGCATCTGCTCTGTCAATTCTGTACCAGTGCTTCCAATCTATTTTCCTTTCTCCCCGTATGGATGACAACCATCTCTGCTCCACCTGCACTTTTGCTCTCACCTCATCACTTTCCACTCCTTTATCCTTCACATTCAATGGATCATCCCCCTTCCCTCCTCCTAGATTTTATTATTTCCAATATGATGCCCTCCAGAATATCTTAACTCCCTCCTCTCTTTTCAGCATTCCAAGAGGACCAAGAAATTCACTCTTCCATCTCCAACAATACTCACTACCCTTCCCAAACTAAATGCAGGAGATGTAACACTTTTTTAAAAAAATTTTCTTCCTTCCCACCATCCAGGCTGATGGGTTGGAGAGACACATTGTGGATGAAATTTAATGCAGAAAACATGCAAAGTAGTATATTTTGGAAGAATGCAGAAAAATTTGAATAAGAAGAAATTGTTTAGACCAAATGGTTCAATATTAAAATGAAGACACAAGTGTATGTGTACATACATTTTTGAAGTGGTGGAACCATTTGGAAAAGTGATTAATAATGCAAAAGGGATTTTGTATTTAATAGAGACATGGAGTACAAAAGCAGGAATATATTGAACATTTCAAAAACACTGGTTAAGATACAAATAGAAAGTATGCAAAGGCTCTGGAGAGGAAGTAGAAAAGATTTACCAGATTGGTTATTGACATGAAAGATTACAGTAATGAAAGTAGATTAGAGAAACTGGGATTGTTCCCCATGGACCAGGGAAGATTTAATAGAGATGTGATAGAGTTGAAAGATCAGTAAATGCAAATTCATTTGTGACTTTCTCAGAGATTACTCCCACCTTCAAAGATTTATGCACATATACACCCAAGTCTCTTTGTTCCTGCAGTCTTTTACAATTATACCATTTGATTTATGTTTGTTTCCCTGCCAAGATGTGTCACTTTGCACCGCATTTTTCTGCATTATGTTTTATCTGTCACAGGACTTGTGCAGATCATACACCAGCTCAGACACTTGCACTGTTCAGATAGACATTTGGATTTTAACCTTGTGGCTCACATATCACAAGTGAGTGAGAGTAGCTGGTGAGAATAGGGACAACAATTGAGAATTCATATAAGAACTCAAAGGACACTTTAAGCTCTGGGTTTATGCAGTATTCATGGAGCATTAATGAGGACAAGATGCATCTGGAGCAGCAGGAAAGAGTATATAGTATACCAGCAGACATACCAACTGAGCTAAGCCTGGCACAGAGATTGGAGGAGTCTGTATCAAGTATGGATGTCATAGTTTTACCATTCTTGGGATAATGTCTTTGTATATGGAATGAATGGGCACTTGCCTGGAGAATCAAAGGCTGCAATCACACAAATATCAACATAAGTAGGATGTCTTAGGAAAGTTTCTCTTCTATTTTTTATTCACATGTATAGTATTTCTGCCACTTTCCTATTGTTTTCCCTGTTGGGTGCTAGCTGACAAGTGGGCTTTTCACACAAATTAGGACATGAATTAGCTTTAAGCGATGGTTGGGAATTGGGGGAGAGGGGTTAGGATGAGGTGATGTAGGTCGATGAGAAATAGATGCATGGTTATTGGCATGACTTATATGTACTGGATACACGAGAGAAAAGTGGAATTAACATATTGCATTAGTAAATGGATTGTTGAAATGTAAATTGTGTAATAATGAGGGCATCCCAATGTGTACCACTCTTGATGCATTGTCTGGATCTTTTCCCATCTTTCCTCCTCTTCCTCTGAATCATCAGAAGAGATTGTGCTCTCTGCCATGATTTACCTGCAAATCTCCTCAACCCTCCTCATGTGCACTGTAGAGTATTTCCAGATTTGTCCATATGCCTGAAATGTATATTCAGCAGATAAAGAGCTTGTACATATTAGATGAATGTTATTCTGGCAAGCTGCAAAGATCTTGAGTCAATAAGCTCATTGGTGTTTCAATATATAAAGGGAGTTTATCCTCAGGCTGTACACTCTCAGTGCCAGGTATATGCCCTTTTGTAAACCAGGCCTCTGTTGATATATTCTGCAGAACAGCAACCCTGTGAGAATCAGACAGTTGTAACTCCCACTGTTTCTATCCAAGGTTCAGCATTGTGCCAGTTGCCACAAGTAGTGGTCCTGCTCCTACTGCTGCTGTTGGTGTTTCTGGTGCTCATTCTGCTCTCTGTGCTGGGCATCTTGGTTATCTTCTAATTCCCATAATAGTAAAAGCAGTGCTCAAGCTAATTTGAGAGATCAGGGCTGCAAAGAACAGATCAGAAGTTACAAAAGCAATTTCTCAGGGCATGCATTGTGGAGAAAGCCGTTCACTTGAGCAGGCGAGAAAGAGTCAGGTCAAGTTTGCAACTCACTGCTTTATTGTTAAGTTCTTGCTTTGATTTCACTGACAAGTTCCAGGAAGGTTGGAGACACGTGAACCAAGTATTAAACTGCAAAGCCTGGTTAACATACCTGCAGTTTATTGAGTGATTAACCTCCCTTGCCTAAATATGGCCCAACATACAACAGTCAAATGTGGACACAGGAGATTTGGAGCTCCCTGCCCAATCCATTGTAAGTTTCCACATTTTGGGCTCTATTTTGCTCTAGACATATGAATTTTGCACATTAAAATTCAGCCTAAACCTCCTTAGGTTTCCTCAATGAATGCAGTACCAATTTTTGAATAAGAAATGCAAATTTTTCATCTTCATTGCAATATAATTAAATGGTACTGGAGGGTTTCACCCTTACATAACAGCTATCAAAGAAAGCAAAAGGCAAGATTCCCTGAAATCTTTTGTAACAAATTGAATTATATTAAATTCATCGAGATTATTTTGCATATATTTAAAGAAAGCGGTTTATGTTAAAGATTTTGTCTACCATGATTGTCTAAGATGAAAACTATATTTTGTGTTCACAAAACACTAAATGCAAAATATTTACATCAAACCAAATATATTAGCTGAATTAGTGATTTTTTAAAAAAAATTATTCCCTTTTATTAAATTTCCAATCACGCTGCTTATTATGTTATGTAGATAAGAGATTTATATGGGATCATGATTTATGTATATCCTGGAAGGATTTACCCTGCAAATGAATAGATATGCAGTTCAAGACATTATTTTGCAAAGAAATAATATTCTTGCTGTAACTGATTTTTGTGAAAAAGCATTTATGGCTGTTAACAAAGGTTCAAGTGCCTAAAGACATTTAGTTTGCTAAAGAGTTGATCTGTGGATTTTCATTATAGTGATGTGCCAATGGCAAAATACTTGCTTTGGGCATTTTATTTATTGCAGTTCATTGCTGTTACAACTAATTCATTATAAACATTCTCCCTTTCTATGAATCTGATTGTATCTTTTCTTGAATCAACAAATACTACATCTCTAAATGAAATAGTAATTTGTTTGCAAAATATGCACATGATAAGGGTGCTGATAATAATAGGAAAAAAATTGCTTCTAAACTAGGTGCTAATTATTATCTTTGGGTTGTATTCCTTACTGGGAAAATGTTCAAATAATTTAATCATTTTGTTTAAAGTTGTTTTGGATTTTCTTTTGAAAATGTTTCATCATGATTGCACTGATGTTTTTTGGGTTAAGTGTGTTAACTTGCCTTATTGCAGCTCCATAGATCGATTTGCCTTGCGATTACAGTTATGAAATAGCCATGAGGCTGCTGATGTGGATATAATAGATAAATTTTGTTTTCCTTTTTTTTGTTTTGCTACAATTTTTTACTGCAGTCAAATATGATAAAGATGCCAGCAGTTACTGGGATGAATTCTACAGAGCTCACCAAAACAAATTCTTCAAAGATCGCAGATGGTTGTTCCTGGAATTTCCTGAGCTCCTACCACACAGAACACACAAATATAATGAAGTTGTCCTTGAATCAAAAAATACTTCCATATTATGTTCTCATGTTTCTTTACAAACACAAACAAAATTAGTTGGTATTAGCAGGACACAAGCAAAAAAGACATTTGAAACTCTACGGAATGCAGATTCTGTAGAGAGAACAATTGATGGCATGGAATTGGAGCATAAAACACAAGACTGGAAATGGACAGACAGACAAAAGAAGCAAGGATATTTTCCTGGTATCGATTCCACTTTCAAAATTTTTGAGGTATGTTAACAGAACAAAAAGTAAGGGGCTTTTGCATTGTCTGTATTTTTACAAGTTCATGTAACATTTTGTTAAATGTACAAATTTCACAATACAGTACATTCTCAAAACTTCGGTAACAATTCACTTGAAATACCTGGGACCCTAGCCCCTAGTTGACAATAGACATATCATTTTTTTCCTTCTCTAGTCATGCAATTATAAAAGTGTGAAGCAGATGTCAGATATTTGTTTAGGAACTGAGATAAAAATCAGACCAAAAACACATCTAACTTCTTTGTTCCAGCCCCATCCCTTCATTGTAAAGTTGGTGTTCGAGCAGTTTGATCTAATTTCTTTAAATGAAAGCTCCATTAGTTTGATGAATAAATCCACACCCTATAAGCCGGCATTGTTTCAGGCTTGATTCCTGGTGTATTGTAAGCTTAAAAAAAATGTAAGTATAAACCCAGCAACTACAGCCCAGTCAGTTTAACTGGTGGTGGAAGAGATGCTAGAAGTAATAATTAGGGACAAAATTAAGGTTTTAATAATGTGCCACATAATAAGATTGTCAGCAGAGTGTAAGCCCTAGAATGAAAAGACGTACACAGTATTGATACCAAACTGGCTTTGGTTGGGAAATGGAGCCTTGGTAACAGCTTGTTTCTCACGCTGAAGGAAGATTATGTGGTGGTGTTCCTAAACAGTTGGTAGCAAGACCACTGCTTTTCTTTATGACTCATACATGGCTGTTAAGGGCAAATGACACAAAAGGGAGGAAAATGGTTAAAAAAAAAATGAGGATACAGCAGTGAAATGGATACGCATGGCCAATTAAGTTTTATGAAATGAAGTGTAAAGCAATGCATTTTACTGGGAAAAATGAAGAAAGAACATATAATCTAAAGGGTCCAATTCTGCACAGAATGAACTGCCCATTGACTGTAGTATCCAGAGAGTAGAGAAGGTAGATTGAATTGTAGAGTTCAAAAGGAAGCTGAATAATCATCTCAAAGAAACACATTTGAAGAGCTCTGGGAAGAGGGTCAGGTGCAGGATTAGCTAGATCACTCTGACCTTGAGCCAATATGGACTCACTGGGTCGGGTGACCTACTGTGTTGCAACCATTCTGTAAGTTTAGACTTTGTAAAATAAGGGACTTTGTAAAATAAGGGACTTTGCTGAAGCAAGGAAAAATATGCAACATTATGTTTAAAAATGCCTGACTTATTTATTTCAGTGAATGAATCTGATGAGAAGATGATATGATCTGGTTGTAGTTTTTTTCTCTGTCTTTAAAGGCTTCACTGTAGATTATAATCCACTGAAAGTTTAACTACAAATGTTATTGTGAAACTAAATTATAGACCAGGCAGAATTAGAATTAATGGCTATTTATACATGTTGATAACTTAATTACAAATTTAGTCTAAGATAATAAGGGCCAGAAATGTGATGTGTTACAGTTGTGGTATGTGGGAGCTGATAGAAACCACTGGGATCCATGGAAACCACATCTGAAGTCAGTACTTGCTGCTTAAGGAACTATGGCTGATGAGTTGGAGTCCGAAATTCAGGCATGGCAGTGCATCAGGGAGGGGGGATGTTACCTGAGAACATTATTCCAAGAGGCAGTTACACCCCTTAGGTTAACTACTCCAAATATGGGCAGAGTGCAGACTATGGAGGTCAGGAGGTAGCACTGGAGAACCTCAGTCCTGGCACGTCCAACGGTAATGTAATTCTTGTTGCCTGTGTGGATGAATGCAGAGACTACAGTGAGGATGAGCAATTGACAACAGCACCATATTACGGAGGGCATTCAAGTTGGGGGAATGCAGAGAAAAATTTATAACGATAGGGGACAGAATATTCTCCACAGATGCAAGTGTGAGTCCCAAAGGCTATGTTGCCTTCCTGGTACCAAGATTAAGGGAATCACCTCAGAGCTGAAGAGGAACGTGGTGTGAGAGGGGAAAGATCCATTTGTTGTGATCTAGGTGATAAAATCAATGACATAATCAAGACTAAGAAAAAAGTTCTGTGAATGAGTAGATCGGGTCCAAATTAAAAATCAGAACTAAAAAATTAATAATCTCTGGATTATTACCTAAACCATGTACAAAGTGCATAGGGCACAGTGTCATTCAGCCATTCAGGACAGAGGTAGAAAAATAATTTCTTCACATAAAGGATAGTGAATCTTTAGAATTTTGCTGCCCAAGATGGCTGAGGAGAATCAACCACTGAGCATGTTGAAGACACAGACCAGTAGATTTTTAGGTATTAGGAGAACCAGGGGGGCTTGTCCAGGAAAATGGCACTTGGGTAAAAGATCAGCTATGCTCTTCTTGAAAGATGGAGCAGACACGAGGAGCTACATGTTTTTGTAGTCCTAACAGAATTCTGAGTGTATAGGTGCAAAGGTCATTGAAGGTGGCATGATAGGTTGAGAAAGCATATGGGATTACTAGGCTTTATAAATGAAGGCAATGGATATGAAAACAAGAGCTTTATTGTAAGCTTCTCTAAAAACACTGGTTTTGCCGCAGCTGGAATATTGTGATTATTTTGGTTACAGCACTGTGAGAGGGATATGAAGGTCCTAAAGAAGATGCTGGAAAAAATTAGTAGAATGCTCCTATCAACATGTTAATAGAAAGAAAAAGATAGGATTAATATCCTTAGAGCAGGAAAGATTAAAAGATGTTCAAAATAATGAAGCCGCTTGGCAGTTCTAAAAAGATTCAGTTCTAAAAAGATCCAGAGGACATTAAGTGCTAGACAAAAGTGCTAACATGATACTGGAGTAAAACATTGTTGTTTAACTGGTCGTCGTGATCTGAAATTTACTTTTTCAGAGAAAAGTAAAGGTAAAATGAGCCACTGTGTACAAAAAGGAAATTGGGTAGATAAGCAGAAAAAAATATTGCCAGGCTGCTAGTAAAGAGCTGGGGAATGAAACTGACTAGATAGGGCTTTTGGGGCTCACTGATTTCTTGAAATGTTTTAACAGTTCTGTTTCAATGTTTCTAAGATAGTTTAGGTGATAATGGGTGTATACATTTGGTCTCAGTGTACCATATAATAAGATTAGTTAACTACTGGGTGAATAGCAGATTCTAAATATTCAACTTTCTTTTGCCTATTTTTGGATAGATTATTTTGTATGTCATTTACAGGCTATTTAAATCAGCAATAATTATTCTACCCTATTAGTGGGAATGGAGTAAAAATTGAAATATTTTTCCAAAGGTGTGAATCACACAAATATATGTTTAAGGTTCCCTGTTACAATTGTTGGTTAATTTGCATTAATCTGAAGAAACTTTCACGTTTCAAATTCAGATGTTGCTGAGCAAGAAGCATATTTAAATTCAATTTTATCTTGTAGAAAGAGTAGTTGAAATGCATTCATCTAATTATTGGCAATGAATGAGAATTACTAATCCAATAAAATGGCACTGAAAATGAATACTTCAATTGATTGATGAACTGATAATATAGATTTATTGATTGATAACTTACTGAGATGATAACTGTTATCTTCCATAAAGTTAAAATATATTGTCTTTTTCCTTTTTTATTTTTTTTTAAAGGACACTTGTTTCAGCAAAGTTTTACTGCTGAAGAAGAGAACCCAGACCATGGGTCAAACTCTGCTGAACCAAATCATCCCCACCTTCAGATCAGCTGCCTGTAGTCTTCCTACACCCATACCTACCTGTTCTGGCAGCAGAGGGGAGAGTGAGGAAGTCCCATCTTTGAAAAAAACTCTGAAGTACCCCACCCCGAGCTTTAGCGGCTGTAAAAGTTGTGAGAAATTTTTGATAGCATTTAAATGGCTCTGAAATCTGATTAAATAATTAAATATGTAAAAATTAAATTAAAGAACAAAATAAAGTTAAATTAAAACCCATAAATCATTAAACTGAAAATAAATAATATTTTTGAAAAACACTTAATTTCCATCCACCTCCTCTTCCACAATTTTGTAATACCCATGGAGGTTAATAATGTCTCGGATCCTATTACATGTGTAACCAAGTACAGGAACCACAAATTGGTTTCCCAGGGTAAATGCTGAGGAATATCAGCAAGATTGAGTTCTGCTGCTGGACTGCATGGGGTGTACAGTGGTGGAGCAAGCTGACAAATTCAGCACCGCAAATCTGTCAGTAAGTCCAGGAGTTCAACATATACACAGATGTCTTGGAACTGTCACCATTTAAACAGCTAAATTCAGAAGTTTAGTTTGAAATCATGGCAGTTCTGTTCTTTGGCTTCATAGTTAGTGTTTACAATATGCCAGAATAAATATCTATATCTAAATGCAATATTTTTTGTATAAAGTGCTCATACTAAAAAAACAAAAGTCCTGGTTATATACAACAGTGCTTTAATTTCAGAATCACAGTTTGATAACTACAGTTCAGTTACACAAAGATAATACACATAAATTTGCGCAGACTATTAATCAGTAGTTAACATGTTGCACATGCATAGATCATTTTGTAGGCAGAGGAAGTACTTTTAACTATGTTCTGATCAATTGATATGCACTCTTATAAAATGCTCACCCTGTTTAACATTAGTGCTTGACCTTGTATCTCCTATTCAACTGAAGTTGCTGACTTATGATTCTGCAATTTTTAGCAGTCCATCAATGATTAGCTGAAGGGATTACCAAGACCAACCCCATCTTCACGCTTCCACACTTTGCATATATGGATTTCAGTGGTGTTTAGAATCTGTATAACTCTTCCCTTTTCTCCTCCCTGTTTGAGGTAATTTACTGAAATATGTGTTGAACCTTAAGACTTTGTGATTCAGGCTGCTCATTGAATTTTAATTTTTGAAATCTATTTCACGTGTACTTGTGCTACTTATATCTTGCTGACCACAAAATTAATACAGGTTAGTTAAAACTAAATATTTATGCTTGATTTTTGATGATATCAGGTTGGATGTGGTGCTGGAAACAGTGTTTTTCCTATCCTGAGTAAAGTTCGGTGAGTAAAATAACATTGGAACTAAACTTTTAGAGTTAAATTTAGTTTCATTAAATCAGTACATCATTGAAGAGTTTGGTTCCAGGCATTCAAGTATTATTTCATTTAAATATTAGTCAGAATGTCATTAATGAAAACAATTATTTATAAAAATATACTTAGCAGCATATGAAACAAACACAAATTATGAAAGTGAAATACTATAAAATATGATAATCTGAAAAATAAACAAAAGCTTCTGGAAATATTCAGCGGGTCAGCCAACATCTGTTGAGAAAGAAACAAAATTAACATTTTGGGTTGATGACCTTTCATCAGAACTGGGATGGAATCCCAAAATTTGTGTGAATGGAGGTCACTATTCCAGATCTCAATGCAACAGTTAACAAAGTTTAATGATTCAAAGCAGACTCACTTAACCATATTTTTCTTCATCCTTTCACTTGTCAAAAGACAATCTGATATTGTGAAAAGGCTGCTTGATGGTCAGCATGGATTCAGTGGGCCAAAGGGTCTATTTCCATGTTGTATGACTCTGATTCTAATTACATGACATAGTCCATGCCTGAAGTAGAAAATTGGGCCAGAGAACTGGAGAGTGGCAAGTAGGTCCTTTTCCTCCAACTTTAAACAATGGAAATGGGGAGAGGCCAACTATTTATAGTTCTGCTTGCCTTACTTCAGCTGCTGATAAACTGGTGGTGTCTGTAATATGAGATGAAATTCTAAACATTTGAAGATACATTAACTTGCCAAGGCAGTATGGATTTCTTAAATGACATATCATTTTTGATCAACAGAGTGTTCCTGGGGGGAAAAAAGCAGGACAGATAAATTATATTCTTTCTGTGGAACTTCAAAATTCATTTTGTGAGGTAATAAAATACAAGAAATGGTAAAGATAATGGCACATGAAATAAAAGAAATGCAACTACATGAATACTGAAATAGTTGGAGGAAAGAAACACAAAATAAAATAACACATAAAATGTGGAAAATGTTTTGATGCCTACTTGCTATGAATTTGGTAACTTCTTGCCTTTATTGAAATTGCTGCTGCTACATTTCTTTGTGACAGAAAGCTTGTCAAAGGGTCCACAGCGGAATCACAGCTTATAAAAGAATGTCTGTTGATTCCTCCTGCTCTCTAACCTGCTGAGTGTTTCAAGTAATTGTTTTAAAATATCTAACATTTGTGGTATTTTTCATTCTGTCCCATCACATTGGCTGCCTCTTCTAACTTTGCTGGTTTTACTTGTTTGAACTCCATGACCTTGAGGTTTGTCCTTCATGCTGAGTTCAAAGTAGAAAGTAAAATCTCATCACCAAACAAGTATCATCCAAAGGTGTTATCTGTAAGTCACTACATTTCTCAATATAATCCAAAGCTATTATAATATTGTAGCACTGATAGACAAATGCCAGCTTACAATTATTTAATAAATTCCATGCACACACTTGTACATAAAGAAGATCAACATATGCCAGTTGTCCCATGCAGTGAATTTTTACTGCACTCACAACAGACTTATTCCGTTGGTGTTAAGTGCATGAAGTATTTTTAATGAAGATGAGATGCTAGTTGATCACCATGGAATATGAAAGAAAGCAAGGGAATAAATGTTCCTCTGCTCCCCTGTTTTCTAGTAGCCAGTTTTTGAGCTACAGTTCAGAAGTTAAGGAATGGGTGTAACAAGTTGGTTGTGTCCTCATTACATTTAAATGTGCAGTGAATGGATTCTACAAGTAAAAATGTGTCTGAACCTGCTTTACTGCAATCCATGGTTCAGTGCATTGATCCTTTTCAAGCTACGCATTACTCCTTTTGCTATATTTTATAAAATCTCTGTATGCAATAGGGAGCATAACAGCAATATTGAAATGATTACTCTAGAGGAAAGTAAGGCAAGGAGAGAGGAATGAATATGCAGGGAGAATGTATTGTCTGTTCCCATTGTTTCTGTGGTTTGTGACATAATGTAAGTGTATTGATATTTTAAATGAACAATTGCAATCAACATACATGTTTTCAATCTATGTATATCTTTTAAAGCACTCAGGTCATGTGTTACACTTCTAGTTGGTTGGAGCTTGTATGGTTTTCTCTACTAAATGACATGTACTGTAGCTTAAACATGAATCTTCTATTGCTTTTTCACTCAATTTCTGAAAAAGCAGTAGGATTATTTTGTGTTTGTTACATATTGTGAGCATGATTGGCAATTTCTGGCTAATAAGAAAAGTTGTGGCCTGAATTACCTGAAAATTACAGCCTTTAAACAATTATGACAGATTTTTATTAAGTAGTAAGTAGAACAAATTGGAGTGATTTCACTGTGTATTCGGGACTTGCATTCTTCACTTGGTTTGCTTTGAGTTATTTTTGTTATTTTGTTGGAGATTGGCAAAATCAGCTACAAGTAGTTCTGCTACAACGCGATAGTTAGATTCCTACTAAACCTCACATTATAGTAAGTTGCATTATAGCAGAACAGACAGTAGTTGCCTTCATAGCACAGATTTAAACAGGTTTTTCTGATTACGATCCTGCTATGACCAGTGCGACCCATGTAATGCAAATAGTGTTCCCTAATCCATTAATAGTGTTATAACCAATTTGCATTATGGAAACACACGTTAAAGCAGAACTACCTGTATTATAAAAGCTTCACTCAAGAAACACATTAACTTACAGTCTCTATAAACCGTAAATAAGAAATAACAAGACATGCACTTTGAAAGTTATATTAATTTATTAAAGTGTACTGCCATCTACTAGATCACCATTAATTGGTCAGTGGTCTACATCTGAATATTGAAAGCTATGAGCTATATTCTTCAAGTCAAATAAAAATGTAATTTCTGCATGATTAACATTTATTAGTGGAAGAAAAACAATTTTCTGAGTTAGCCTTTGGGTTGTTTATTTTTGATTGATTAAAAACTGAAAAATCAAAGTTCTGTGGATAGTATATTTTTATTGTGAAGATTAAGTGCTGATACCTAACCTTCCAGATGCAGATGCACAAGGGAAACAAGGGAGTGAGTGACAGCTGGGAGTGTTGATTGCCCATTGTTGCTAGGCCTGGCAACAGTCAGGCAAAACTCACTTTGTATTTTGTTTCTCTTCTGTAGCAGGTCAATCATGTCATGCTGCCGCTACACCAAAAAATCATTATGTCTCTTGCCCACTTCAAATTTAAATAACAATCCAAGCTTCCTTGTTGTCTATATTTGTTGCCAATTTTTAATGAAATAATGATTGAATGCAGTAAATCAGCACCAATAAATTAAAGCAATATAAACATTATTTCAGGGAATTTAGTTCAGGGATTTATAGAACAAATAAGGAAAATACATTTAGTGAACCTTTTCCACTAAGAAAGCTGTTCCTCCTCTTCTCCCTCATCCCTTGTGACCATCAATTTATTTTTCTTCCTCCTTCCTTTCTCACTGATTTCTTTGAGGTGGTTATCAGTTCCCACTGAAAGTATGGACTGTTATCCTGTATCTTAAGTCTTTATCCAGGTTCTTTATGTCTAGTGACATAGAATAACATTGCAGGTACACCACAGAAAGCCATTCTGATCTTGCTGTCAATGTTTATGCTTTATGTAAGCCTCAAATTTTTGTATATGTAAACTTATCAACCTCATTCCATGCCTTTCTCCCATGCACATTTGTCTAACTTCTTAAATGCTTCTGTGCTGTTTGCCTCAAAAGTAATGAGTTCTACATTATAACCTCTCCTTGGGTAAAGGAGTTTCTTCTGAATTTCATATTAGATTTATTAGTAGCTATTTTATATTGTCTCTAGTTCTAATTTGTCCTGCAGATGAAAATACTTTTTCAACATGCACCTGTTAAATCATTTACTAATCTTAAAAATCTTTACCAAATCAACCCTCACTTATTTTTTAGAGAAAATGGACTCAGCCTAGCCACCTTTGCTGAGATGGCTTCCACTTAGTATTGCCCATTATCACATGGCCATGTTATGTTCCTGGTCATATAGATACAAACCTTTATGACAGTGCCTTCCTGATAACCTGAAATGTTATGTTAATTAAACTACACTTTGCATTTTTTGGTGTATATTGGTTTAAGTCTCTTTTTATAAAATGAGATTTTTGAGTGTGTTTAGGTGAAACTGTATAGAGTAATATTCAAGGAAGTGGGAAGGTTTGATATTGTTTTCTCTCATCATTGCAGTGATCCCAGTACATTTCTTTATTGCTGTGATTTTTCAGCATATGCAGTGGATCTGGTGATGGTAGGCACTTGAATTTGTTCCTCTTCATTTGTTTTAATATAAACGGTTACAACTTATTTATTTACTTTTGTGTATCAACAGTTATAGCTAGTCAAACTAAAACTTTAGATCAACATTATGTTAGTCATAATAGTACTAAATTTTGATTGATTTTTAAAATTAAATAAATCAATAAGATTTGAATTTAAAAAGGGAAGGTGCCAAAAGGATGAAGATAATTTCGATTTTTGTAACATACAAAAAGTACAGCTTGTTTCTTTGATTTCTGATTGTCATGTTTATATTTTATAAATGAAGTATAGTTTTTATAAATAACAAAATATATATCTTTATAATTTAGCTGTAATAGTTATGCTCTTTATGCATCTTGTTCTTCAACTCTCTGTAGTCTCACCCTTTGTACAATGCATCCCAATGTTATGCCTTTGTTCATGATCTGTGTGATGAAGCAAGCTCCACCTACCCATTTCCAGATGGAAGTATTGATGTCATTCTCCTTGTATTTGTGCTTTCTTCTATTCATCCAGTAAGGTAGGTGAAGGTGAAGGGCTATGAAAAATATCTTTGGATCATTTATTGTTTGAGTTTATTTAACTTCAAAACTGTGGGGTGGGATCCAACATGCTACAGCATAATTTAGATGTTAATAGCATTTCAGAACAAATGTTAATTTAGAAAAGTAGATGATAGACACAAAATGCATTGGAGAAAGTAGTTTTAAAAAAAAGAATTTTAATAGATCATACATTTCACATTTGTTTGCTACCTGGTGCAGAACTCACAAAGACGTCCTTACATATTTTGCCAAAGCATGAAAAGGTAATGATTATATTGGGTGATTTGTGACAGCAATGAAATAATGATTATCCAACTTGGACAAAAGCCAGAATCTGAACAAAGCCTTGGGATTGGAGAGTACTTCTATAGATTTAAATGAAACTATAATTTATCAAAACCATTTTTGGTTTCTTAAACTGAGTACTATTTTTATACTTCACTATCTGTAGATTCTAGAGGAAATCTGCAGCTCATACTATATGTCCATCTTTTGCAAAACTGCAATATGTATTACCAAACATACATGAGTATAATAAATAATGTTATCAATATAATAAAACCAATAAGATCACAAAGGTAAATTAAAGATGCGAGGAAATGGTTTTTAAAATTGAAAACCTTGGTAATCAATCTAAAATAAACATTATTCATGACATTAAATTTATACAGCATTCACTTCCAGGCTTTGATTGTGCTATATGAAGATGCTGTAGGTTTTCAAATTATTCAGTGATTTTTTTTTGTTCATGGTTGGATCACGTGATTGGATCCTGGCCACAGGCTTGTCTCTTTCATTTGAAAGATTGCTTTTATTTGGCCACTGTGGAAAAGTCAGTAATATTGGTAGCAAAGGGCAGGCAGTAAAAAGCTTTAAGAAAGCAGCTGGCACACCCACAGTATCTTCTGCCATAGATTTAAAAAAACTCTTTGTTTGCCATAGGCTCCTTTTGAGTTATAAATGTAAATCAGCAACAAAATGACAGTCTTAATATTCATGTTCATTTTCTCCAGTTTATTCACCTAAAGTTACTGGTTTGCCTTTTTTTTCACCTTCATGTGAAAAGGGAAGCAAACAATAGGTATGACCCTTCATTAATAATTTTTCAATCTGATAATGGTGAAGTTGTCAAGGTGAACTGTTTTGTAGCTATTTTGCTTCAACAGTAAGTCTTACTCAATCTCACTGAGATTTTTGATGACACTTATCTATAGATTCTTGCAAATTGGGTGCATTATATATTGATCATGATTTTTAATACATTATCATGCAGGATACATCTATGATCTTCACACGTAAATGAAACTATATTAAAATAATACAGCGTTTGGAAATAAACCAGTAATAACAATAATTGGTATAAAGTGCAATGTATTTTTAATTAATCAAAACAAAATTTTGAGCAAAGAAAAACCTTCAGCTTGACTCTCACAAAGCAAATACTATAAAGTTGGATTTATATTGTATTTGTTTAACTATTGCACACGCATTAAGCCACCATTTTATTCCTGTAGTGTAGATACTTCAGCCCTGTCTTGCCTGCTATATGCATCCCCAAGCCATCTGTCTTGTTAATCACCATCTTAAGTCATTCTCAGTGTGTCTCTGCACGATGCTTTGTAGAGTTGTTATTGGCACTGCTTTTGGCTGCCCTTTTTTTTAGTGTCTCTCCAAAAAGTAATAGATGGTTAGAGTGCACAAGAAGTTAACTATTTAGCTACGAGATGGACAGGCTTGTTGATTAATTTGCTGCACTTCCAAACATTGGGGTTTCAATTCCATTGATCATTACCCATTAAGACATTCTTACCATGAAATTCTGGTTATTCTGCTTCCAATTAACAGTTACTCCATTTTTATTAATTGTCCATTTATTCCTTTGAGGTTTAAAAAAAACTTGAACAAGCCTGTAATATAACATACAGTACCTGCTTTATTAGCAAGGTGCTGTGTAAATAGCATGATAGTTACTACAGTGCTATTACTTTTGTATTTGAAAAAGCTTTAGCCAAACATAGTAGTAAATTATATTAACAGGGTTATTTAATTTAAAAGAGTACCATTTTTTCTTCGTGCATTTTTTAGATAACCTTTATAATGGACATCCAGTTTTGACCCCATCATAAGATGGATGATATATCAACTTAAAGATTCAATGGAGGACTATAGTACATATTAAATAATATTGGTTACTCTGATAATTGTAAAGGACAGGGTCCCTTCACTTGAAAGATGCATAAACTTCAAGGAGATTTGATGGGGGTCTGTGATTCACTTCAAGAGCTAGTTGTATTCCTACTGACAAATTATTTCAGTTTTATAAACTGGAGAAGACCAGAGTCATGCATATAAATCACACAAGAATTGAGCCAGATTAGATAATAACCTATGGAACAAGCTTCTGGCACTACAAAGCTTCAGCAGAGAAGTAGGTCTGTCTTAATAATCATTAATTATAGTACTCTGAACTAGTTTCAGTCATCTGAAATTTCCTTCCTTTTCCTGGAGATTACAGGATTATCAAGGACTAGGATGTATCTTTTTTTCTTTCTTTTTCTATCTTTTTTTTAGTTTTCAAATTAATACAGATTAATATATCAATGTTTATACATGTAATACAAAGAGATCAAGAGAACAATCATGAACAATAGAGTATAAAAAAAACTGTAGATCCGATAACCTGTTAGTGAATGAATATAATATAGAAGAAAAAGATTTATTGTAAAATATAAAAAAAGAAAAAAAACCCAGAACAATAAGAAAAATTATAAACAATATATCAAACCAAACTAAGCTAAAGAAAAAAAAATAAAAAAAAACTGGACTAAAATTTCTCAATAGAAACAGAGCAATATTATGTCATCAACTCCGTTCCTCTAAACTGAAAGGTTATTATAAGGGGATCTATATCATGTGAAAATATTGAATAAATGGACTCCAAACTTCCTCAAATTTAAGCGAAGGATCAACAGTACCACTCCTAATTTTTTCTAAGTTTAAACATGATATAGTTTGGGAGAACCATTGGAAAGTAGTAGGGGATATTGGATCCTTCCATTTAAGCAAAATGGATCGTTTGGCCATTAATGTAACAAAAGCAATCATACAGTTAGCGGAGGCAGATAAATGGCCAGATTCTATCCTTGGTAAACCAAAAATTGCAGTGATAGGATGAAGTTGTAAATTAATCTTCAATACATTTGAAATAATGTTAAAAATATCTTTCCAATATTTTTCCAAAAGAGGACAGGACCAAAACATATTTGTCAAAGAAGCCACATTCGATTTACATCTGTCACATATAGGATTTATATGTTGATAAAAACGAGCTAGCTTATCTTTTGACATATGGGTCCTGTGAACTACCTTAAACTGTATCAAAGAATGTCTGGCACACATTGAAGATGTATTAACTAAATGAAGAATTTTCTTCCAAGTCTCTGTAGGTATAGATGTCTGGAGTTCACTTTCCCATTCATTCTTAATTTTGTCCAATGGTTCTGAACGAATTTTCATAATTAAATCATAAATTGTTGCTATCAAGCCCTTCTGACAAGGAATAAAGCCAAAAATTTTTTTCCGTAATTTCAGTTTTGTAAGGTGTGGCAAAAGAGGGTATAGTAGCTTTTAAAAAATTTCTAATTTACAAATATCAAAAAAAGTGTGATCTAGGCAAATTGTATTTGTTAGACAATTGTTCAAAAGATGAAAAACAGTTATCAATGAATACATCACGAAAACATACTATTCCCTTCCTTTTCCATATGGAAAAAGCTGAGTCAACTCTGGATGGATGAAAGAAAAAATTAGATTGAATGGGACTTGATAGATTAAATTTATTCAATCCAAAAAATTTACGAAATTGAAACCATATTCGTATTGTATGTTTAACAATTGGGTTAATCATATGTTTACTTAATTTGGTAAGTGCAAAAGGGAGTGGAGCTCCTAAAATAGAGACTAATGAAAATTCAAGTACCGATTGGGACTCAAGGTGTACCCATTTGGGGTGTTGAATTACATCTGAATCTTGTATCCAAAAAATTAAATATCTAATATTGATTGCCCAATAATATAATCTAAAGTTAGGCAAAACTAGGATGTATCAAATCATTATGAGATTTGCTTAATGGCTTGACAGTCTATTCCTGCTCATCATTTTTGTTCATAATTTCTGTTATAATGTTATGCAGTGGTACTCAGTTTATGACCCCACAAAGAATCTAGATTTTTGTACTTCTTACAAATTCAGCATTCCATGTCCTGTAAATGAACTTTATATCCTCTGTATTTGAAAGCCAATTTTTTTCTCAAATGATAAAAGATAAAATAACTTAAGATCACAACTGAGAGATTCTTCCATTACATCAGCTGCTGAAATCTTGCACATTGATGTCTCTCTTCATGGAGAGCGGGCTGGAAATTTACGAAGGTTATATAGCTTCAGTGATCATTGAGTTTATTTACATAACTTACATGAATGAATGTAGGCTATTTAGTTTGCAAAAGAAGAACAATTGATTTTCCTGCCCTTCTCCATTCTGGAAAAAAATGAAGATCCATCTTATTAGTTAAATCCCATTCACCTTTCAGCCAAGCACGTGTTGACATACATTGTTTTCAGTGAAGCAATACCTTAATTTTAAAATGCTTATCCTTGTTTTCAGATCCCTCCATACATTTTACTTCTCCCTATCTCTTTAATTCCCAAAGCCTTGCAACCTCCTCCCACCCCAATTCTGCCTCTTGACCATTCCTGAGTTTAATTGCTATACTGTTGGTGACCATGCCTTCATCTGCGAAGGCCATAAGTTTTAGTCCCTAGCCTCTCAGTCTCTCCACCTTCTTTTCTTCTTAAGGATTTTCTTTACAACCTGTCTCTTTGACAAAACTTATGGTTTATCACCTTATAGCCCGATTATCACCTTAGCTTGGTGTAAAATAACCTTCGATAATGTTCCTGTGAGCTGCCTTAAGATATTCTATACATTAAATATAATTTAAAATGCAAATAGTTTATATTAACGATTTGAACATTGATTCATTTTCGGTACCCTAATTTCTAAAAAGCTTTTCCAATTTTTTAAAATGTTCACCATCAGGCCATTGTTGTGATAAAGAGACACAAGACACTGTAGATGCTGGAATATGAGGGAGCAAACAAAATGCTGGAGGAACTCAGCGTGTCAGGCAGCAACTGTGGAGGGAAATAGACAGTTAACCCTTCACCTGGACTGAAAGGGGATATAGCCAATATAGGGAGGTGAGGGGAAGGGGTGAAGCAAGAGCTGGCAAGCGATAGGTGGATGCAGGTGAGGAGGGGTGATAGGCAGAGCCTGGGAGGTTATAGGTGGAGGAAAAAAAGAGCTCCAGAGGATGGAATCTGATAGGAAAAGAAGGTGGAGCATGGAATCAAATAAGGGAGGTGGGATGGCAGATGGACCCAGTGGGAAGAGGAGGTTGCTAGCCGTTTTAATTCCCCTTCCCATTCCCACACCGACCTGTTTGTGCTCGGCCCCTTCCACTACCAGGGTGAGTCTGAACACAAACTAGAGGAACAGCACCTCATATTCTGCCTGGGTAGTCTACAGTCCGATAGCATGAACATTGAATTCTCCAATTTCAAGTAAACTGCTCCCCCCTGTCCCTTTTCTCTCTCCTCTTGCTCTATCCAGTTCCTCCTACAGCCCAGCACCCCATTACCATGTTTCTTTCCCCTACTCCACCCAATTTATCTATCACCCACACTCTCTTCCAATTGTTTCATTGATTTTAAATAGTGTTTGAATGTAAATGAACATAATAGGCAATTCAGAAATATTAAAATGCTTGACAGATTTTGAAGTAGGTTAAGCCTGGGGCCATGGTTTTGCTGGTGGTCAGAGCTTTTTTTTATCCAGCTCTTTAGTGGGCAGGATTTGTTGGAAGGGAGAAGTACATCTCTACCACGTAGGTCAGTGGTGGGTGTAGTCGATTTTCCACTGGCTTCGTTATCTGATCCAAAGTAAAACATGTGCCACTTGGTGGAACACTTGAAATTTCTTTGACCATAACTCAAAATACCTCATCCCACCTATTAGTACTGCAAGTCATCCCCGCTCCTCTTTCTATTTCACTGGATTATAAAGAACATACCTTCATTCACCTGAGACCTTTACACCCCTTTCTGTGTTTCTAAAATGTGTTATTATTTCTACTTTTACATTCATGATACTAACTCCCTCAATCCTTCCATTCAATGGACTGAAACTGCATTAAGAAAGTGAAAGACCACTGCTTTTACAATTGTATTGTTATTTGTGTCTGAGTAGATCGAGTGCAGACAACCATGTATAACTTGGCTGACCTGAGTATTTACAACATTTTCTGTTTTTGTTTGATATTTCAGTTGAAGCAACGTTCATGAAGAAAAATTGTATTATAGTTCTACAGTGAATTTCCTGCATTGCATTATTTTGTTTTTTTGTCAATAAGCTTATATAATTACTTATGGATACAGGAATAAGGATCCTTAAAGAGTGGACTGTTTTAGTTCTTTGGTCCACAAAGCAGAAGTAAAGTAAAATAACTCCAGCATCCTGAAAAAGAGCAAAGTGGTACTTCCCCAAATTCCACCAACAAAAGAAACCGCAGATTCTGATTTTAGCAATTTTATTTAGGCACTATATTTTTCAAAACAATTGCATTATTTATATGGCACACAAGTACTAATATTTTAAATGCAAATCAATTTAAATTAAATTATTAATTGCTCAATTTGTGCTTGCTTAATAGACTGATTTCTTTGTCTCCAGGATGCAGATGGTAATAAATAGATTGAGCAAGCTACTCAAACCTGGAGGAATGATACTATTTCGAGATTATGGTAGATATGATTTGTCTCAACTTAGACTGAAGAAAGGTAATCTCTTGAAAGTTTTTGTCTGAAATATGTTTTCACAAATTTGATATTGATGGTGCCTCATTTTAGGTGGTCATATCTTTCCCAAGTAGTGACGCAGGTTGTATACAACTCCCATGGCAATCATCCCGGAACATTATATAATGATGATTGTGAATAAGGGTCACAATTTTCATTCAGTGAAGGATTTGGTGCTTAGGTTCCACTAGGAGTTCAAGGCAAAGGTCAACAACAAATATTCTGTAAAGTGATTCAAAACACTTTATTTACTGGTCATTACTAAAATCTGAAATGATTTCTTTCTAATCAGAAACAGTAACAATCTTCAACAAATTCTGTTATTGCTTGCCTTAGACCATATATGAGCATACTCATCCATTTTCTATTCACACAGACCGAATATAAATGATAAAAGTTATTTATCCCTCAGTGCCTGGGATTCTATGGTCTTGCCAACTGTCGATTTTAATAATTACAGAGTTGTTCTCCACTACCTCATGATAATTTTATCATTTTCACAACCTAATAACTATACAGCATGTAAATGAAACAATATGTCTGGTGCTTTTTTAAAGAAAAACTAGAATTACAGAGAAAAGTCCTTTCCAGAAGATGCCTTAACTGCAAAATATAGAACATTTTCATGACGGGTACAGGGATTGCATAGGGAACATTTGCATCTATGATTGGAAAAAGCAAGTTTAGCATTTCATCTTATCATCATAATGCAACTCTGAATGTGATTCCTATGATTTAATCGTGATCATATAATTTTATTTTTATAGCTAATTTTCAACCAGCATAAAAGAATGAATTCCTTTCAACACAAGGCCTCAGAATTTAGCTTCCAATCAATGGCTGTTCATATCCAAATGATTTTTGATGACAAAAACTATTGACCTAGCTTCTGAATTTGCCCACATTCTCTTTTTAAAAAACAATAAATCTCTTTATACCACTTAGCAGACTTCAATAAAATTAATTATTTTGTTAAATATCCATTTTGAACACCAGAGTGTCCAGCACCCATGAATTACAAAACTTTCTCGAGTACCAAAGAAGTCAGTAATGCATGTCACCTTTCACATTGTTTAGGAAGCTTTGGAGGGGTTCATTTTACCAATATGTCTTTTAGCAATGTTGTGCTTTGTCCTAAGAATTATGTACACACATTTGGAGTTTCAATCGTCTTCAGTTTTTGTCCTCCATTTTCACACATTACAAGGTAAGTCCTCCATTCTTTTCAAAGAAAATTTGTGGTGTTTCTTTGGACATAGTTTTCTAATGTAGCTAGAGCAGATGTCAATGATCTTCTAAGTAAATTAGCAATTAGTAACTTAGCTACCACTGCTTGCCTCAGGTATTGTACGTAAAACCCTCTTCTTACGCCACAATAGTTTGTAATCTGGGAAATACTCCCACTATTTCTTCTTTCTTCATTTCCAGCTTTTTTCATGTGGAATTATCATTCTATATGAGTTATAATTATTGACCAGGAAAATTGTTTTCTGTATTAAAGGATGATGACCAGGGTGTGGCAGAATAGTGATTAAGTTATTAGACTATATTTCAGAAACTTATTGAAATCCCACTTTAGAAGATGGGAATTTAACTTAAGGCTGTTAAATCAATTCTGTAATTCAGTAATTGAGCTAGTTATGGTAATCCAGTCATTCAATGTGTACTTTTAGGAAGGAAATCTGCTGTCTGGCCTACATGTGACTGCAGTCTCACAGCAATGTGTTGACTCTTAACTGCCTTCTGAAGTAGCCTTGCAAGCCATTGGTAGAAAGCTGGTGCAGACATGATGGGGCAAATAGTCTCCTTCAGTGCTGCAAACCCTCTATGATTCAATTCAGGGGAAAGTAAGAACTGGTAGTAGATGCTGACTCTGCCTTTTGCTGCCTTATCCTGAGAACGAATAAAACAAGCTGAATACAGTTTTGGAGCTTGCTGGAGAGTGATTGAGAGGTTTAGTGGCTGGTTCCTTTTCCCTCTTTTTGTAAAGTCTGTGATTAATTGTTCTGGGAACTCAAAGAATTCTAATTTTTCACAAATTTAAGATCTGATTAAGATTAGAAGCGAGAAATTTAAAAGGGACATCAGGGGCAGCTTAGTCACGCAAAGGGTGGTGTGTATTTGGAATGAGCTGCCAGAAATAGTGGTTGAGGCAGGCACATTAGCAAAGTTTAAAAGCCATCTAGGTAAGTACATGGATAGGAGAGGTTTAGATAGCTATGGACCAAAAACCAGCAGATGGGACTAGCTTGCTGGGCAACACAGTTGGCAAGGATGAGTTGGGCCGAAGGGCCTGTTTCCATGCTCTAAGACTCCATGACTCTGATTGCCTCCTTGATTTATGTACAAGTGTTGGAATTTTAACTGTGCCATCAGATTAGTCCATCTAATTATATTATAAAGAATCCTTGTTGATATAAATTTTACTTTGCGTCTACTTAGCCCTATTTTACATGATAGGAATCTTTGATCACAAATGAATACTGACAAGAAAAAAAACCTTATTCAAAATATTTCATATTAAATATGCTATTTACTTATCAGAATATATACATTAAACAAATGCTATCCAAAATATTTTCAGTTTAATTTCAAACCTGTAAATAATTAATTTCTTTTTTATTAGGTCGCTGTTTGTTTGGAAACTTTTATGTGCGAGGAGATGGTACTCGTGTTTACTTCTTTACTAAAGGTATGAATGTCAGCAGACATCTTTAAATCATAACATTTTCATACATCATCATAATGTAATTCAAAAATTATTTCATAAATAAAGATAGCTGCAAAATCACAAATAAGTGTGTGAAATTTGTGGATGTCTTTATTTATGTAAAGGTCACAAATGAATTAACACCTTCCTTGCCTGCTGAACAAGTATACATTTGTTAAATATTCTGCTTTATCACAAGTATATTGTTTGATAATGAAAGTGAGATTATTTTGGAAAAACCTAACAAGAGCAGATATCATTTTAACTTGATAGTGCAGGGGCTGTATGTTCTATTTCTCTAGATGCGACTGATTGAAATGTTCAAACTCATTCACGGGAAAAGTTAACTAAAAATAGAATACTTTGTTAATATCATGACTAACAGAGCAAAGCTGATGGGCCAGATTGTACTGACCTGGAGTTGCTATCCGCGATATACCTATGCCAGAATTTACTCAGTCCAGCTACAGAGTCTTGGACATACTGGCCTACTGCAAAACAGAGTCTAGCAGCATGGTCCAAGTGCCAGCCAGACTTTGAGCAGCGTGATGAAAAGGCCCCACTCCAACAAGCTCCTAACTACTTTGACCACTGTCAAAGATAAACTGGGCGGTGCGCTTTCAGGCTATAAAAACCTGTTGCTGATTTTAGTTGTTCTTAAATATCTCTGACTTTCAGAGCTGTGCAAAACCATTAAAATATAAATAAATAAATTGTTAGAAATTAACTTAAGGCACATAAATAATGAAAGACATTAAAGAGAAGCAGAATAATTAATAAAAATTAACTTCTTATAATCTTAATTTTTGCTTTGCAATGGACATTGAAGTTTGTTGGCATCTCAGGTTCTGCAGCATGTCTAATCTGACACAGACTTTGTGAAGCAACTTCACTGGGTTGTTCACATTTCACAGTCTGTTCTATGTATCTGTCTATAAAATCCAGGATCGCAGTTGCTTTAGTTAATCCTTTGCTATCTTCAAGGTTTTGTTCACAGACATCCCAGGACTGTCTTGCGCCTTCTTTAAAATTATACCATTTGGAATTTACTGTGTTTCCTCATTCTTCCTGTCAAAATCCTATCAAAACCCTAGCCCTCATACTTTCATACTTTGACCTTCATGTATCCATTTTGAAATTATATCCTGAACGTACAAATCAGTAATATAAACCAAAACAGTACCAGTTCTACTACTAAACCCAGTCGCACTGTATTTTGACATCTAGTCCAAAAATGTAATTCATCTCAACTCTCTTTATCATTTAAGCCAAATTTGTATCCATGACGAGATTGCCCCTACTTTTCCTTGAGCTTCAATTTTCAATGTGGCATTTTGTGAGGTGTCTTTATAAAGTCGATATAAAAAATAACTGTACTGCACTCATCCACACTCTGTTACCAAATCAAAAAGAGAATCAAATTAATTGAACACAATTTGCCCTTAACAACTGCCTGTTGACTCTTCTTTACTGGACTAGCCATTTCCTAGTGGGTGTTAATTTTCTCTCAGTTAGTTGTTTTTTAAAGCATCCCCACCACTCATTGAACTGTTTGGGCTTATAATCTTTTTCAACAAGGATGCAAATTTATAGTTCTACAGTATCTTGCCCCAGTATCTAAGCAAAATTGGAAGACTGTGGCCAGTCTCTCCACAACTTTTGCCCAGCAATCTCAGATGTACCCAGACACTGATTCTTGTCCACTTACTGCCACCCTTTTTAGTACCAAAGTTAACTATTTTTATCTTACCCATTGTCCTGGCAAACTTTATTTAGTCTAGATATTGGCAAAGTCCTTTTCATTGTTAAGTAGAGAACCCATTTACTGCCTTAGCTATTGTTTCTGCCTTTACCAAAGTCTCCTGTGGTCTGTTATCAAATTACCATTCCCCTGACAACCCTTATACTGTTAGTATGCCTACTGAAGACCTTTGCATTCCTTCTATTGTTTATTTAGACCAAGATGATTTTGAATTTGATTCTTGATGCTTTTTTAAGTGATACTTGAAGAGCCGCTTTACTGTGTTAGGAAGGGAAGGAACAATGTCAATATACAAACTGTGAATTAAAATTTTTTATTAACCTTTGGTAATGATGTGGAAAATCAGATTTCAATGTGAGTTTCTTTTCTGTTCTCATTCATAGTAATTTGTTGGCCAGTTCACAATTCTATGTGTGGACACCAAAAATTAATTTTAGCCCAGAGTGCTAATTATTATTAAAATCAGTTTTTATTAAACCTGTTTTCTTTTACAGAAGAAATTGCACATATATTCATCTCAGCAGGTTTGAAAGAAGTTCAAAATCTAATGGATCGACGACTCCAAGTTAACCGCAAAAAGAAAATTGCAATGCATCGTGTCTGGGTGCAATGCAAATACCAAAAACCCTTCACAAACGATTTAAATTAAGGTTGAAGATAGTTTTAGATTTCCTAAAAATAATATTTCTCCTGTTTCACTATATGTTAGTTTCTTTGTCTCTTTACTGTGCAGTTTGACCATTATGTTCCACCTTTGGTATGATAGGTGATACAGAAGTTTCTATTTGATATGCCTGACTTCATGTTGTGTAGTTCTGTTTCACTGTTGTATTGGAAAAATGCATGAACGTGCTGCATTTTTAAAACTCCTGTAATGGGATTAAAACAGGGAAAGTGTTATATTTAAGTACTTTAAGTACTCTCATAATTTATGACAAGAGAACAGCTTTACCATAAAGAATTGCATATCAGTATCCAAACAGTTTACCATGGTAGACCTGGTGAAAGTTGCCTCCAGGAACTGTTTTCAAACTACGCCATTTAAGCACAAAAATCTAAACACAGATTAATCTACCGTTATTTCCTCCGATATGTCCTGGGCTTTGTAAAACCAGTTGCACATCCATTCTATTTTTTTCAAGCATTCTGCTTCATTCAATGAAAGCAATAGTTTTGAAACAATTGTCTCTCCACCGTGTTAAAGTAATTAATTATCAAAATAAAAAGCTGGTAACTTTCCTCACAAAGCAAAGCCCTAGTAATGCCTTTGTTTGCCCTTTCTTAGAGTACAGGTTTTGCAGCTTAATGGCATCTAACATCTTCTTGAATGATGCAAAATTTTGTCTTAACACCCTATCAACTACTAAGCACTCTTTCTATGGAGAATTGCCTCCAAACTTCCTACGAGGTTGAATAAACTTCAGTATTCTTATCCTATGGCTGTGTTTTAACTAGATCACTCAGGTATTATTTTATGAACCCTCTAATCCAGCATGAAATGAGGCATATCATTTTGGAGTTGAACAGCAGTGACATATCCACCATTCTGGAACTGAAAGAAGACAGAGATTCACAATCCTCAAAATAGCCATAGGCGGCATCAGTGCCTCTTGGGACTATATAACTCATGCAATAGTGAATGCTGAATGGAGGAAATTATGGCCAGGGTGTGTGCACAATTCCTGTGGGCCTGCAGACTTTAAAGATCTACAAGAAGATTTTGTCAGGCTGGCAAATTGCAAAGAGTTCACAAGATTTGTTGAGCAGCAAGAAGTCACTGATGGAGCATCACCACCAAAATAACTCATTGTGAAAAGGTTTTTGGAGGGATTCTGCCACAATGAGAAAGAGATAGCAGTCTTCAGAGGCAACAATCCCAATATAGTTCACAGGAACACACAAGAGTAGAGGAGTCAGGCTTGGGAGGCCCAGGTGGCTTGCTATTCAATGTGATCATCACTGATCTATGCTGGCTTCAACTGCTCCTCTGTGGCAGATATGCAGAACCATTAATCCCTTGATATTTCAAAAATTTATTTACCTCCACTTTCAATACTTCTAATGAACTAGTCTCCACAACTCTCTAGGGCAGAGAATTCCAATGATTCACCACATTCTGCAAGAAAAAATTTCTATGTACCTCTTTTTTAAATGACCAGCCCCTTATCTTGAAACTATGTCACTCCATTAGAGTTTCTTCCACTAGTGAAAACATTTCAACATCTGCCCTGTCCTTTCCCATGAGCATCGTGTATGTTTCAACAAGATCACACCTCATTCTAAACTCCAAAGAATAACCTGTTTAACCTCTATTGATAAGGCAATCCTGGTGAATCCCTTTTGGACTACCTCTAGTGCTGCTATATCTTAGATAAGCAGATCAAAACTGTGCCCAGTACTCCAGGTGTGGCCTAACCAACCCCCCCCCCTCCCCCACATACAATTGTAACAAAAGTTCAACATTACATGTAGCTGCATGATGGGAAATAGTATACTTTACTATAAGATGAAGGAAGACTGTCTCAGTGTCCATTAATGTGTTGTTTAAACCTTTATCATCAGCCACAGGAAGAAGCCTTGTCTTCAATGTCACAAACTCCTACACTTAGATTCACCAATGCCACCATTAATCAAACATCAATGGCAACACTGGCCCTCCCCGACTGCCACCCTGACATGCAAAGCCACTGCAAATTTCTTCTGTAAAAGAAAACAGGTTTAATTAAATATCCCACAATTAGACCAATGAACCCTTTAAACTTGCTCCGTCATTCCAATAACACTGAACTGATTGCTACATCTGCTCTGGAGTCCTGTCTAGTGGCAGTAATAATCTTTCACCCCATTGTTTATCAAGAATCTGCCTCAAAGAAGATTCTGCTTCTATCAGTCCTTGAGGAACAGTTCCAAAGACTTGTGACCCTCTGAGAGAAAAAACCTCACCTTATCTTTGCCTTAAATGGACAGACCCTTATTTTGACACTGTCACCCCTCTCAAACGAGAGGATATGACCACCCTGCCAACTCCCCCCAGGATCTTGTACGTTTCACTTGGTGAGTAACCTGAAAGAGTACAGTATTGTATGTTTTATTACCTTGATTTAAGAATAATTTTTAATAAAATAATATATTATTATTTCATGTACTTGCATTGATGTATTTAAATTTTTTTGACCCAGATTCTTGAGCTCTGGAACAAATCAGGGTTTAGGTATTTGAAACAGATAGGAAATGCCTTTTTGATTCAGGGATTTTCACTGAACAAAACATTCTTCTGGTCTACAGCCATATTGTAAATCGAGGAATACCCATATATTGAATTTCATCTGCCATTGTTCTACCCACTTGCAAACTTTGCACGTTTTTTTTGCTGTTCCTTAGCTGCTACATTAGAAGTAGCTACCTCCTTCAATGTGATATTGTATGGCACTGTTTACAAATCTGGATCACTTGAAAACATGAAACTTAAGGTGCATGAGTAGTGGGAGGATAGGATGTTAAAACATGTGAAATTGACAATGCATTGGAAAGCTGTCTCCAATCCATTGAGTTTACCATTTCACTTAGCACAGTGGGGTATCTATCATCTCAGGAGAGGCAGATTGCCTCCTAACTTTAACCACTCGTTTAAAGCTATCTTGACATGGCCTTTTACCTTTAACTTTGGGCCCACAGTTCTTTTGGTCTTCCTGGAATTTTCCAGTGAAAGCAATTGAGTGCACAGCATTAACGTGAAGTCATGTTAGGAAGAACTGCCAATAGGGATTCAGTAATGACAGCTGCTTTATTGCCAGCTTGTGAGAAAGGGTTTGTTCACAGTACTTCTGCCAAGAGATCATTTTACACATTTAAAGTGTCATCTACACCTTGGAGATTTCAAGGTCTGATTTCACATTGTAGCTCTGATCTGTTAGACAAATAACATGACACTTGGCTGTCTTAGGTTGGAGATAATGCTAAACCTGCATTGATAGGCCACAATTAGGTCACTGTGTCCAGTTTGGGCTCTCCTCTTTAAGGCAAATGTTATTGCCTGGAGAGGGGAGAAAAAAGAGATGCATTAAGGTAACATCAGGATAAAAAGGCTTTATTAGTGTAAAGGGACTAGAGTGTCACTTTATTATTATTTTCCATACGTCATGTAACAGGATAGGTACTGGATGGTAATTAGAAAAAATACTTCTGCTGAAAAGAATATTGTAGAGTTGTTAGGATGTGAATTCTCTAGCTGAAACAATGGTGGAAGCAAAATCGACAAGAAGTTTTAAAGGGAGTGGATAAATATTTGGAAAAAGAAAAATATGAGATACTCTAAGGAAATAACTGGGTAGCCTCAGAGAAAAGTGGCAGATATGATGATGAATAGTCTTCTGAACTGTAAAATGTTGTGTTAATTTTTACTTTGTATCTAGCTTTACCAAAATGTATAATAGACTGGCAATGCAGATTATTCTGTATGTTTGGAAACAAGAGCATTCATTTCTACCCAATATTTATCCATCCAATGAATTATGAGATTACATAGGATATTTGGCACAGAAAGAGACTGTACAGCCCAACCAGTGTATGCTGGCAATTGATTTATGCTTAAGCTTCATCCCATCTTTCTTCAGCTAAATTTATCAGTGTAACCTTCTATTTCCTTCTCCCTTATATGCCCTTAAATTGGTCAGTACCTTCACTTCAACTACTGTCTGTGATAGTGAGTTGCACGATCTTATCATTCTTTGGGTAAAAAAAGGTTCTCTTAAATTCCCTATTGGATCTTTTGGAGACTATCATATTGATGGCCTTTGATTATGTCCATCCCCACAGGTGAAAACATTCATTCTGTATCAAGTCTGTCAAAACCTTACACAATTTCATATATTCCTCTATTCTCACCCCTCAGCCTTCTTTTCTCAACCTTTCTATTCTTACTGTCCTGATTGTGCACATTCAGACTTTGGGTATCATACATGTAAATCCTTATTATTATAATATGGAGACAACTGTATGCAGTATTCTGTGTGATCTTCCTGTGATTCAATTTGGGTTTAAGATCCATACTTTTCAATTCTGTCCCTCTTAATTTGACTTTTGTATGGTCTTCCCAACCTGTGTTGCAACTTTGAGTGTAGGCACTCTTAGATCTTTGCATCAAGTCGTAAGGCACCTCCCTACTCCTCCTACCAAAATATATTACCTTGGTCAGTAAATGTGATAGTAAAAAATGTCAATGATCAAACACTATGAGCTTTGCAGTATATCAATAGTTGTCTTTCTAATTACTTAACCAGCTAAAAATAAGAGGCATAACAATTATAATGATGAAGTGTTATGCCTCAACCTTTTTATTAGATCCAATATTTAAGATGTTGTTGCAAATTAATTCATATTTTTCTGCACGATGGAATACATTCATAGGGATAAAACACTAATATTGTTGGTTTGCATTTGAACTATGCATAAGTTTCAGCTGCTCTTCCATATTTTAAATTCATTCCAACTTTATTATAACATTCATACTTTGTGATTATGAACCTTGAAAATTTCAACTAGCAAGAAGAGAACATATATTTTGTAATTTAAAATTGTTATTTGGAAACTCTCCAGTTTAGTACTCTTTTGATCTGTAGTAACTCTTGGCCGTTAAACCACGTTTAGTGCAGTGTCTCAGTATATAGTTCTGAAGTGTTATCGCTTTAGGTTGAATAGCTTCCCATTAGGTCTCCAGATTAGCTCCACTTCTGCTGGAAGATTGTTGGAAGTAAGGTGCAACATTCTAGCAAGAAAGATTCGGAAATGTATTGGGGCAATTATGCAGCTTTATTTGACACCATTCTTTACTGAGAATGGTTCTATTATAGATCCATTGGTTAATAGTAGATACTTGCATACGATCATGGAGCAAGCATAAGATGGAGATAAATTTGAGGACAGTACAAGTCCACAAAATACAGGAGCAGAATTAGGCCATTCAGCCCATTGAATCTGCTCTGCCATTGTCTGATTTTTTTCATCCCCATTCTTACACCTTCTCCCTGTAACCATTAACTCCCTTACCAATCAAGAATCTATCAATCTCTGCCTTAAATACACCCAGTGACTTGGCCTCCACAGCCTTCTGTGGCAACAAATTCCACAGATTCACCACCCTCTGGCTGAAGAAATTCCTTCTCATCTCAGTTTTAAAGGGTCGTCCCTTTATTCTGAGACTGTGCCCTCAGATCCTAGACTCTCCTACAAATGGAAACATACTCTCCACACCCACTCTATCCAGGCCTTTCAGTATCCTGTAGGTTTCAATGAGATCCCCTCTCATCTTTCTGAACTCCATCGAGTCCACAACCAGAGACATCAAATGTTCCTCATGTGTTAAGCCTTTCATTCCTGGGATCATTCTTGTGAGCCTCCTCTGGACCCTCTCCAGGGCTAGCACATCCTTCCTTAGATACAGGGCTCAAAGTTGTTCATGATATCCCAAATGTGGTCTGACCAATACCTTATAAAGCCTCAGCAGTACATCCTTACATTTATATTCTAGCCCTCTCTAAATGAATGCTAACATTGCATTTCTTTACTACTGACTCAGCCTGCACGCTACCCTTGAGGGAATCCTGAATTAGGACCCAAGTCCCTTTGCACCTCTGATTTCTGAATTTTCTCCCCATTTAGAAAATAGTCACCTTTATTCTTCCTACCTAAGTGCATAACCCCACACTTCCCTACACCATATTCCATCTGCCACTTCTTTGCCCACTCTCCCAACCTGTCCAAGTTCTTCTGCAGACTCCCTGCCTCTGTGACACTACTTGTTCCTCCACCTGTCTTGGTATCATCTGCAAACTTGGCGACAATGACATCAGTTCCTTCATCCAGATCATTAATTTATAAAGTGAAAAGTTGCAGTCCCAACACCGACCCCTGCAGAACTCCACTGGTCACCGGCAGCCATCCTGAACAGGACCCCTTTATCCCCAATGTCTGACTTCTGCCAGTCAGCCAATCTTCTATCCATGCTAGTTCCTTGCCTCTAACGTCATGGGCTCTTATCGTGTTTAGCAGCCTGGTGTGTGGCACAATGTCAAAGGCCTTCTGAAAATTCGAGTAAGTAACATCCACCAACTTTATTTTGTCTAACCTGCTTGTTGACTTCTCAAAGATTTCTAACAGATTTGACAGGCGAGATTTCCCCTTAACAAAACTGTGCTGACTGTCCTATTTTATCTTCCAAGTATTCCGAAGTTTCATCCTTAATAATGGACTCTAAAATATTATCAACCTCAGAGGTCAGGCTAACTGGCCAATAATTTCCTGTCTTTTGTCTCCCTCCCTTCTTAAACAGCGGTGTCATATTTGTGATTTTCCAGTCCTCTGAGACCCTCCCTGATTCCAGTGATTCTTGAAAGATCACTACTAATGCCTCCATAATCTCTTCAGCTACCTCTTTCAGAACTCTGGGTGTAGTCCATCTCGTCTGGGTGATTTATCCACCCTTAGACCTTTCAGCTTCCCCTAGCATCTTCTCCTTAGTAATGGCCACAACAGTCACCTCTGCCGCCTGACTCTCTTGAATTTCTGGCATGTTACTGGTGTCTTCCACTGTGAAGACTGATGCAAAGTATTTATTTAGATCCTCCGTCATTTGCCCGTTCACCATTACTACTTCTCCAGCATCATTTTGAAGCAGTCCAATGTCCACTCTTGCCTCTCCCTTACCCTTTATGTATCAAAAAACGTTGGGAATCTTCTTTTACATTATTGGATAGTTTACCCTCGTATTTCATCTTCTTCCCCCCCCCCCCCCCAACCCATAGATTTTTTAGTTGTCCTCTGTTGGCTTTTAAAGGCTTCCCAATCCTCTGGCTTCCCACTAATTTTTGTATGCCTTCTCTTTTGCTTTTATGCTGTTCTGGACTTCCCTTGTCAGCCGTGGTTGCCTCGTCTACCCCTTAGTGTGCTTCTTCCTCCTTGGGATGAAATTCTGCTGTGACTCCCAAATTACTCCCAGAAACTCCTGCCATTGCCGCTCTTCCCTGCTAGGGTCCCCTTCCAATCAACTCTGGCCATCTCCTCCCTCATGCCTCTTTCCACGGTATTCTACAGTCCCTCTTGATTGATGGAGTTAAAGTCTTTGGTTAAGTTGAGAAAAGCCATATACAGTATAGTCTCAGGTCCTGTTCTCTGCACTTTTTCTTGGATTTGGTCATGCAATGAAGATAATTACTCACTGTGCCTGTGCATAGAACAGAATTTACATCGTGATTAGGGTATGGCTCTTCAACCACTGGGAGCAAGTGGTTGAGGAGGACCCTTCTATGGTTGCCACAGTTAGACTTGTTTCCT
Source organism: Pristis pectinata (assembly GCF_009764475.1). Classification (NCBI taxonomy): domain Eukaryota; kingdom Metazoa; phylum Chordata; class Chondrichthyes; order Rhinopristiformes; family Pristidae; genus Pristis; species Pristis pectinata. The sequence continues at coordinate 43,048,588 of NC_067405.1, forward strand.
TTCTTGAAGGTAGTCATGATTACAGCATCTCTGAGGTGCCCTGGAATATCCTCCTCTTCCCAGACACAGGCTGTGGATTTTTTACTGAAGCTCTTCACTGCTGAGTTTTAGGATATCTGTGAAGATACCCATGGTCTTGTTATTTTTCACATTTTTTTTTAAACACTACCTCAGTGGTCAAGCTGTAGTATGCAGACATCACTTCCATTATTGCAAGTTTAGATGCCAAGCTCTAAGCAAATATTCATGCTTTCCACTGAAGCATATGAGAGAAGGGACTGTATGCTCAACATCCACAAGACAAAGGTCCTCTCCCAACCTGCCCCTAGTGCCCTCTGATGACAAAGGTTCATGTTGAGACCCTGGAAACCTTGGACCACTTCCCATATCTTAGGATCCTCAGGAAAGGCAGATATCAGTGATGAAATTTGCCTCTACCTTCAATGTGCCAGCATGGCCTTTAGTCAATTGAGGAACAGATATTTAAGGATTAAGACCTTGGATCTGGGCAGCAGTATTCCTTGCCTTCCTATATGCTTCTGAGACCTGAACAACCTGCAGCAGGCATCTCAAGGCATTGGAAAAATAGCATTAATTTGCCTCTGTCGTATCCTCAGAAATCAATGTCAGTGTCCTTTCCCAGGCCAATGCCCAAAATATTGTGGCACAAGTTATTCTCAGTTGGCAACTTTGGGTAGGCTAAATTATTCACCTGCCTAACACCAGACTCCCGAAACAGACACTCTATTCTGAGCTCTATGATGGGAAGAGATTACCTGGTGGCAGAGGAAAAGAGTCAAGACGTGCTCAAAGCCTTCTTAAAAAAATCCAACATCTCCACTGACTCACAGAACATTAAACAACACAGCACAAGCTCACAATGTCTGTGCCAACCATGATGCCAATTTAAACTAATCCTATCTGCCTGCATGTGGTTCATGCCCCTCCATTCCCTGAGTGTTCATGTGCCTGTCTAGATGCCTCTTAAATGTTGCTATCATATCTGCTTCCATCACCTCGCCTGGCAGTGCATTCCAGGCACCTACCACCTTCTCTCTCAAATCTTCTTTAAACTTTCCCCCTCTCACCTTAAAGCTTTGCCCTCCAGTATTTGATATTTATCTGATGGGAAAAAGACTGGCTATCTATCTATCCCTCTCATAATTATATACACTTTCAGGTCACCCTCAGCCTCCAACGTACCAGAGAAAGCAATCCAAGTTTGTTCAACCTCTCCCTTTAGCTAATATCTCCAATGCAGGCAACATCTTGGTGAACCTCTTCTGCAACCTCTTCAGATCCTCCACATCCTTCCTGTAATGCGGCAAGCAGAATAGCAGGCAATATTCCAGATGTGGCCTAACCAAAGTTTTATGCAGCTGCAATATGACTTTGTGACTTTTATACTCGATACCCCCTCTTTACCACTCTACCTACTTGTGTTGCTATTTTTTGGGAGTTATGGACTTGCACCCCAAAATCACTCTGTACATCAATGCTCCTAAGGCAGTGGTTTTCGACCTTTTTCATGCTGCGGACCGCCAGAATGTGTCCTTGTTAGATGGCGGATCCCCAAAGCCTACAAAATCAAACAATCGATAATTCATGCACACAACACTTAAATTACTGCATGTAGCCCTATTGAAATAGTGACTATTTCAATCACCGATAATTACCAGCGGTGTCTTTCGGTGTTCAGTTCAATGTGAACGTTGTGCCTGTTTTGCACTGCAGAGTTTGTCCAAACGTGGTGCAACAAACATACACGTATGTCATCCTCAATATTCAGTCTTGATCTGTATTTGGTTTTCATGGCAGTGACTGCAGAAAATGCTATTCTGCATGAGTAAGTGGTTGCAAATGGTAACAGAACATTAACGGCTTTGCCAGACAGCAGTGGATACTCCTGGGAACCTGCTATCCAGAATGACAACAGTGACATTCGGTTGAACTGCAAGCACAAATGACAGTTCAGCCAATTCTTCTTGTTCACGTCCAGTTAAATCAGTAAGCATGCATTCAAACGGATTTCAAATCTAATCAAATATGCTTGTGTCATCGTCGCCGAAATACTCATGGAAATAATGTGACAGCTGTTGAATATGGTTCAAAACAGTGCTCGCAATGGCCTCTGTCTTAGTCTCGTTCACTGTCAGAACGTCAGCCAGCAACGGAAACATATCATAGACGCCTTGCTCGCATCTTCCCTTCCAGATACAGAGTTTTTTCTGGAAGGCATTGATTTTGTCATGTGTTTTCAGAACATTTGAGCCAGGTCCTTGCAATGATAGATTTAAGCTGTTCAAAATGTTGCAAATATCTGCAAGATGAACTAATCTGGCAACCCACGTCACATCTGTTAAGAACTGTGCCAATGATCCATTATGCTCATTTAGAAAAATGAGCAGTTCACCTCGCAATTCATATACACACTGCACAACGCGGCCTCGTGGCAGCCATCTGACTTCTGTATGTAGCAACAAATGCTTATGCTCGGCTTCCATTTCACGGCATATGTTTTCAAACAAACGATGATTGAGCGGCCTGGCTTTGATAAAGTTAATGATTTTAATGCACGTGGAAAACACATCTGCAAGATTTTCATCCATATCCTTTGCAGCCAAAGCCTCAAGGTGAATCATGCAGTGAGTTGCTGCTACATGTGGAGCTACTTCTTTCACTCGTGCGACTAGACCCAACTTCCTGTCCCGTCATTGCGGCAGCACCATCCGTGCATACTCCAATACACTGTGTCCACGCCAATGCCGATTGTACAAAAAAAAGTGTCAAGCACACAGAAAAGTTCTTCACTGGTTGTACACTCTGGGAGCGCCTTGCAAAACAAAAAGTCTTCCAAAGCCTCTCCTTCCCAGCAATATCGAACATAAACCAACAACTGCGCAGCACTGACAACACCAGTATTTTCATTGAGCTGAATCGCAAATTGACTTGCTGAAGACGTGCTATCAGCTGGCTCTGTATATCTTCCACCATATCACCAATTCTTCTGCTTACTGTGTTATCAGACAGTGGAATGGCTTTTAGTTTTTGACTGGATTCTTTTCCCAGTACAACTTCGCACATATCTACTGCTGCAGGCAGTATAAGCTCTTCTCCAATTGTGTGAGGCTTTCTGGAACATGCTATTCGTAATGCTACCAAATATGATGCGCGAAGAGCCTTCTCATTTACAGTGGCGCAGGCTGTCATTTTGCCTTTCTGCTTGAGGTACAGCTCCTTTTGCCGCTCAAAATATTCCTTCGGCTTACTGGCAATATCTGGATGCACTGTTGTTAAATGACGCTTCAATTTCGCTGGCTTCATTGCATCGTTGGACAGTGTTTGCAAACACACAACACAGAGAGGTTGGTCCGCATTTGTCCCCACTGCGATGAAGCCATATGAAATGTATTCTGGATCGTACTTGCGTTGTTTTCTCTTTCGGTCACCCTTATCCCCTTCGTCGTCAGAATCTTCTGGTTTCTGGTCAGCTTTTCTCTTCAGAAATGTCTCCATCCTCAGCAATACACGCTGGACAGTTTAATTACTATTACTGATAAACAAAGTTATCAAAACTAATCTAAAATTTACACGCTTGTGCATTTTTTGTTTAACAGTGACGTCACTGTGGTGTAAATGCACAGTAAGTAAGCAATATTATTAAGGCACACCAACAACGTCACTCAGTCTCGCTAACACTACAGTGCACAACAGAATAGTAGTGAGTAGTGAACACTACTGACTACTCTGACTACACAAATTGAATATTAAGCGGCAGCTTACCAGAAGGGAACACCGTCTAAGTCTCTAAGATTGTCGCCTATAATAGATAAAATAGATATGGCCGATTTTCTGAACAGTGGAAAACTGGAGCAAGCAAGTAAGCTACGTCTTTGTAACAGGTCGCTTTTCCATTTTTTTCTTGGCTTGCTCATGGACCCCCTGGCAACCCGCCGGTCCATGGACCACAGGTTGAAAACATCTGTCCTAAGGGTTCTGCTATTTACTGTTTATTTTCCTCTTTTATTCATTTAATTTTTCTTCATTCCTCATTTAACTTCCCAAAATGCAACCCTTCACATTTGTCCAGATCAAACACCATCTGCAGTTTCTCCCCCCACTGATCTATATCCTGCTGTATCCTTAAATAACCTTCCTCACTAAACACAACTCCACCAATTTTTGTGTTGACCACAGACTTATTAATTAGCTCACCTATATATTTGTCTAAATCATTTATGTTTATCACAAACAATAGAAGACCCAGCACTAATTCCTGGGGGAATTTCTGGCCCATGAACACTCAAAGTGGGGAAGGAGATTGCAGGATTGTATTGAAAACCTTGAGTCCATGCATGGGGAGTAAATGGAAGCCCTGGGTAAACAGTGCACCACCTCACAACTACTGACCTGAACGCCCCATTGGCCACCACCTGTCCCAGCTTTGGAAATGTCTGCAGTTCCCACATTGGACCCTTTTGCTACTTCAGACTCCACAAAACTGGAGTAGTTGTAGGTCGTCCTTGATCCCAATGGCCTGCCTAAGAAGGAGGAATCCCAGTATTTGTACAATTTCATATGTAAATGTATCGGGCAAGTTTTGAGCTCATTTTAATGCACAGACTTAGTTTATTCACATTAATACTCAGTTACATCTAAAATCCAGGCACAAACAAAATAATTCCCCTAAAATATAGTATTATGGGGATAAATGATGTATCCACATGGGCACTAAACATCCAAACTCTATCTTTATCTTGGTTCACCAAACCCTTCATACAAAGGAATATCCACCACCAAAACTTGCCACTTCATCAAAACCATCAAAGGTGCCTTCCGAGCCACCCCTCGCCCTCACTTTAGTAAATCAGACCACCAGACTGTGCTCCTTCTCTCTTCATACAAACAGAAACTGAAACAGGAGGATCCAGTATGGGAAGTTGTGTAATGCTGGTCTAAGGAAATAGATGAGTTTCTACGCGACTGCTTTGAGTCAGTGGACTGGTCCATGTTCAAAGACTCAGCTGCCAGGCTAGATGAGTATGTCACCACCATCAAGGACTTTATCAGCGAGTGTGTTGAGGGCTGTGTACCAAAGAAGACAATACAGGTGTTCCCAAACCGGAAACGATAGATGAACCAGGAGATCCACTCCCTACTGAAGTCGAGGACAGCAACATTCCAATCAGGTGACCCTGACCTTTACAAGAAATTGAGATAAGACCTCTGTAAAGCTATCAGAGATGCCAAGAGACAATACCAGTTCAAAATAGAGTCCCAGACCAGCTGTCAGTTGTGGCAGGGCTTACACACTATAACGAGCTACAAAACGAAGTTGGGCAACATAGTCAACAATAGCGCATCCCTTCCTGATGAGCTTAACACATTCTATGCATGTTTTGAACAGAAGGGGATTGGTTTGTCACCATCCACCTCGACAGCCTCCAATGCAACTGAACCCATGGTCACTGTTGAGGACATAAGATCAGTCTTCCAGAGAGTGAACCCAAGGAAAGCATCTGGCCCGGATGGTGTCCCTGGCCATGTGCTTAGATGTTGTGTTGATCAGCTGGCAGTGGTATTTGCAGACATATGTAACCTCTCCCTGCTTCAACCTGAGGTTCCCACCTGTTTTAAGAAGACCACTATCATCCTGGTACCAAAGAAAAACAAGATAACATGCCTTAATGACGACCGACCAGTGGCTCTGACATCCGCCACCATGAAGTGCTTTGAGAGGCTGGTCATGGCATGCATCAACTCCAGCCTACCAGAAAATCTCGACCCACTTCAATTCATCTGCTGCCAAAACAGGTCTACAGTGGACGCCATCTCCCTGCACTACACTCATCTCTGAAGCATCTGGACAATAAAGACACCTACGTTAGACTATGTTTATTGACTACCGCCCTGCCTTCAATACTATAATTCCAAGCAAACTCATCACCAAACTCCAAGAGTTGGGACTCAACACCTCCCTCTGTAACTGGATCCTTGACTTCCTGACCAACAGACCGCAATCAGTGGGGATAGGCAGCAACATCTCCAGCACAATTATTCTCAACACGTGCCCCACAAGGCTGTGTCCTCAGCCCTCTACTCCCTATACACTCATGACTGTGTGGCCAGATTCTGCTCTAACTTCATCTACAAGTTTGCAGATGGTACCACTGTTGTAGGCCATATCTCAAACAGCGATGAGTCAGAGTACAGGAAGGAGATAGAGAGCTTAGTGACATGGTGTCATGACAACAATCTTGCCCTCAATGTCTGCAAAACAAAAGAGCTGGTCATTGACATCAGGAAAGAGGGCAGTGTAATGCACCTGTCTACATCAATGGTGCTGAGGTCGAGAGGATTGAGAGCTTCAAGTTCCTAGGAGTGAACATCACCAACAGCCTGTCCAGGTCCAACCACGTAGATGCCATGACCAAGAAAGCTCACCAGCGCCTCTACTTCCTCAGGATGCTAAAGAAATTTGACATGCCCCTTTTGACACTCACCAACTTTTAAAGATGCACCATATCTGGATGCATCACGGCTTGGTATAGCAACTGCACTGCCTAGGACAGTAATAAAACTACAGACAGATGTGGACACAGCCCAGCACATCACGGAAACTAGCCTCCCCTCCATGGACTCTGTCTTTACCTCTCACTGCCTTGCTGAAGCAGCCAGCATAAAGTCACCACCCACCCGGGTCATTCTCTCTTCTCCCCTCTCCCATCAGGTAGAAGATACAGGAGCCTGAGGCTACATACCACCAGGCTCAAGGACAGCTTCTATCCCACTGTGATATTGAACGGTTCCCTTATATGATGAGATGGACTCTTGACCTCACAAACTACCTTATTATGACCTTACACCTTATTGTCTACTTGCACTGCTCTTCCTCTGTAGCTGTGACACTTTGTATGATGCATTTCAGTGTATGTTTCGATGTACATGTGACTAATAAAGTTATCTTACTAGCTCAATGCACTGTAATGAATTGATCTGTACGGACGGTATGCAAGACAAGTTTTTCACTGTACCTTGGTACAAGTGACAATAATAAACCAATGCCAATACCAATACCACTTTTCTTACATGGAAGTGATATTTGGATAGGTCTCTAAAATTATCACCATACGGCTTTTGACAGTGACATGGTGTTGAAGATGTTTTTAGGTCTACTTTTGGGATCATGCAGAGAAAACTCCAGGTAATTGTGGTTCAAAGAGGTTTTCAGCACAGTCAGAAGTTCATTTGTGTACTCGGTCTTGACCAGAGCAACTCAAAATATTGCCTTTCATTCTGAGTTTTCCTCCATTTCCTCCATTCAGTGTTCTCTTAAAATAAAATCTAATCATCGGCACTTATTTTTCATGTGACACTCCCTGAGGGCACCAAAATAGGAGAGTGGGCAATAGGGGTTTAGCATGTACATAGTGGATGTATGCAGAATAGGTAAAACATTATCTCTCAGCTTTTAGGGCACTTAATTTGTGGCTAGGTTACAAGCGTAACTATCTGCAATGAGCCTCCACAGTGAACTAAAAGGGCAATCCACATGATGTGGTTCATGGCTTCAAGTGGGCAATATCCATATGTCCCAAGAAGTCCCCAGGTTACAAAAGGGTTCTGTTCCTGAGAACTGTTCATAATCTGAACTGTTCATAAGTCAGAAATGAACACAGTGTGTGGGAGTGGTTCACAGAAACAGCTGTGATGGGAGAGCGAGCAGGCGCAGGAAGAGCAGCCACCAGCTGGCCTCACTGACTCAGTGAGTGAGCGAGTGAGTCTGATCAGTGCTCCAAATCGACCCAGCTGCCGATTGTTGCGTCTCAGGGGTTGGGGGGGGGTGGTGGTGTGGGGAGAGAAGGCACGCGGACGTGCCCCATTCCCACTTGGCAGAAGATGCCTGCAGCCCTGCAGCAACCAGCAAATGCATCCTGCCAGTCTCCCAAACACTCATTCATATATAGAGTGTGCAGGTGTTAATAACCTGGGGAGGACCTTAAGTCTGGCATTCATAACCTGAGGAGGATCTGTACCAAGAACTAAGTTGCCACATTAAATACGCTAGAGTTAGTTATAAAAACAAAGCTTCCAGTGCCCAGAATACTCTGGAAAAGCCCTGCTGAACTCAGCAGAACTCATGTTGGTCTGTGTGCTGATATTTCCATTTGGAGCTCATTGCTCCATCACCCTCTTTTAAGCACAGATGGCTGAACATACATTCAGCAGCAGTTGCCAGTCACCAAATGTCATCACATTAGCTCTATCCTATACCAGAACCAAAAAAGGTTCCACTCCCACACACACCCAGCTGGTGTATGACCAAAGATGATGAATCCTAACAGAATGGTGCTTTCATTCTGCACCAGCTCACTGTAACATTGGAATGCCCAAGAAGGACAAGGGTAGTAAATGCTAGGGAACACCATCACATCCAGCTTCTGCAAATTTCTCACCATCTTAATTTGGAGAACTTGCTGTTCATCATCATCCTGGAAACCCTTCCCCAACAGCATTAAAGGAGTACCTTCAATGGAAGGATGAAAACAATTTGAAAACATGTCTATTATACACCTTCCAAGATTAAATGAGGATGAATAATAATGCTAACCTTGCTAGTGATGCCAATTTCCAATAAAATGTTTTGTTCTGTTAACTGATAGAATATCTGGGTCCAAGTGTTTATTGCAGTTATAGATTTTGATTCTGTTGATGTCTGCAAGATGATGTGCTCATTTCAAGCATCCTTAAAACAAGTTGGTTCAAAAGCATAATTTCAAATAACCATTCTTATTAATATTTTGGCCATGAATCTGGCTAGGAGATTGATTATTGATTACATATTTAATCAAAAAATGCACACTTATTATGATCAGAGAAATCCCTCATGCAGATAGAAGGCATCTATTTTATTCAGAATGCAAGTATCAGCCTTCTTTAATTGATCAAGCTTTAACAAAATACCACTCCACCATACTTGAGCTGACTACACATTTACTTAAACTTTCACAATTGCTGCTTAAGATGAATATCTAAGAAAACATTCTATTGGAATACTATAGATGCGCTTGATGGTCGGCCTATTACTGATCAGGAAACAAAACTGAGCTGAGATAATATTAGGACCCAACTTCAACAACAAAAATATAAGATATAAACTAATTACAAAATTCTTAACTTTGATTAGATTTCATGACATTTGATGAAAAATTTGGTATGGTTTTTGCCTTGTTTGATGTCAACAGCATCTTCATATTTTTAGATCATGTGTTGATATTGAAATTGTTGCAGTTAAAGTAAATACTTCCTTCAAACATTCAAATTGAATGAAAAAATATTTTCTTGCAAAGCACTTGTGACTGAAATTAAACCTTAAGCAGAAACCAATTTCTAAACAGAAATTTGGGATCAAATTTAAGTGTTTAGTGCACTGCCACAGTTAATATTTGGAATTAAGAGATTTGTTGAGGAGACTATTACTGCAGACAATGCAACAATAAGATCATACCATAATACAGAAGTGCTAATAATTCATTGAGTGACATTTGCCCAGAAATGTATTTGTTAAATGAATGTAATTAAACAAGAGTATCTCTACTTGTCTGCTAAGACATAACTGTTTTATTACCTCAGAATATGTATACTATGGCAAAATAAACTTGAAGAAATTTTTCTACATTTTAGTGAATTCTGTCGTATGGACATTCTCTTTCGACATAGTTCCCATTGCCGATTGCTGTTGGTTATCAAAGATCCTTGGCATCCAGCAGTTTTTAAGTGGCTGAGCAGCAATCACATTTAAGGAGGAAGCACAATTTTTAATTAGTAAGTATTTTACAAAGTATTAAATGAACATTCACAATGATTATTAGGTTGAAAGTCATGTGTTTGAAACTTCTTATATTTTGAAAGAAATATATATGTGTGATGCGTTTGACTGTTGAATGAAATTTGTCTGTTGAATGAACTTCTTTCACTTGTGTGAATTCCTTGCTGACCAATTACAGAGGCTAAGTACATTTTTGCTGCATTAACAAGTTATTTTACAGTAAGACCAGTTCTTCAATACCTTAAATTCACATCAATTCAACTAATTTGCATTGATTCATTTGGAGAAAGCTGCAAACACAACTGACTGTGGAGGAGGGTTGAATCACTGACAGCAACTTCAGGATTTCCACCTTAAACTATGTCTGCATGGAAATTCCAAAGTTGCTGTCAGCTACGTGGTATAATAATAGTTATTTGCAGAATCCAGGCCATAATTATAGAAAACAAATTCAAACAAAGAAATTCCGTGGTTGTTAAGCGAACCTTCTAGTTTGCAGTCAGCTGAGTCAACCATTCTTATCAAATTCTATGTTGGCACATGACTAGGATATTTTGCTGAATCTGAAGTATTTCTTCAGCGGCAAGAGATATTAACACATCCTTTGTACTTCCTATATTTTCTTCCTCATGCTAATATTTCTGTGTCAAACTATAAGAGGAGTTAACCATATAGCCTAACACTGTCTAAATGCTCCTCTGTAATTGGTCAGCAAGGAATCTACGCAAGTGACAGATATTCATTCAACAGTCAAATTTCCCATCCATCAGCAAGGAGAATCTCAGAAAGCACTAAATGAATGTGTAATATTCAAGAAAATTTTAAGAAAAAAAGAGAACAGAAATAAAAATGCATTTTGGAATTAATTTTCAAACAATAAAATGACATGAAATTGTTGGATGTTGCTAAAAATATAGACTGGGAAATAATGGTGTTAATAGCAGAAAGGGGAAGCACTCGTGGTTTTGTATAAGGGAATTTAATCAGATGTTTCCAGCCCAACAAGAAAATGGACTTGATCTAGATTTGGTGAATGAAATGGGGAAAATAGTCAATGTTTCATGGAGAATTTCGGAAATAGCAATCACAATATCAATAGGTTTAAAATGGTTACAGAAAACTAATAGACTTAACTATTCAACTAGAGAAGTGTCCATTCCTGGGTTGAAAGGGAATCTCACCTAGGTGAATTTGAATCAAAAGATTAGTAGATGAAACGTTTAATGTGTAATGAGAAACCTTCTATTAGGTCCATAAAAGGGGAAAGGAAGAGTATCTAAAGATAGAGCTACCAGAATTATTAGAAGAAACAGAACTTCGTGAATTGTGCACATGATGGGTAGAATGGCTGCCTTTTGTAAATTTCAGTGATAAAGGAGTCAAGATCTGTTCCTTGCAGAACAATCTGTTCAGTCTCTGTTCCCCACCCTACCCTTTCCCTATTGCCTTCAAAATTACTTTTCTTTAGGGCCAATTCCCTTTTAAAGGCTGATTGAATCTGCTTCAATCATAAAACCTTCAAATCTCCTCTGTCTTCTTTTTCTCCGGGAAGAACAACCCCTGTTTCTACAAGTACAGATCAAAGGCTTTCCACCATCTACACAGCACAGGAGAGTGATGGAATACTCTATGCATGCTTGGACGAGTGCATCTTCAATATAAGAAACTCAACGTCTCCCAGGAAGAAGCAGTTCACTTGATTGAAACCCCATCAATCTCTCATAGTTATTCATTCCATCCACCAGAATTACAAGATTGCATTTACTTGCCAAGGCTACTCAGACGGCAGATTTGTGGCATCTACCATCAAGAAGGGCTAGGTCTAGGGGAGTACAACAGACGTGTCCATCTCCCCCGCTCCAAGTTATACACCGTCATAAATTGGAAATGTATCACCTTGCTTTCATTGTCACTATGTCTAATTCCTGGAATTCCTTATCTAACAACATTGTGCAAGCACTATTATCAGAAGGACTGTAGCATTTCAAGGTCGGAGCTTCTGTACTGCAGCATTCATTTGAACTATCTTGCATTTCGTCTGCAGATTGTGTCTGTAGAGACATGATGTATAGATCTCCAGAGAAAGGTGGGGAGAAGTGTGTCCAATCTGGCACTCATCCTGATGGATACCTTTATGTATGGCTGCACTAAGCTGTGCATAGACTCTCAGTACACAAATATCCAGTGTTACAATGTGTTGAACTTCTACCTGGCCCTGGTGTTGTGAAGGATGGTCTGGCCATGTTTCCACAGAATGTTCTGTTCAGATAGACAGTGCTGCACCTTGTTTATACAGAAGAACACCTTTCATCATATTCCATCAGGCATGGCATGTTTTGAGATTTTGCAAGAAAAGAAGATGGTTGGATGATTGCCTGAACAAATTGGTATTGGTATTATTGTCACTTGTACCAAGGTACAGTGAAAAACTTGTCATGCATACTGTTCATACAGAACTATTCACTACACAGTGCATTGAGGTAGTACAGGGTAAAAGCAATAACAGAATACAGAATAAAGTGTCACAGCTACAGAGGAAGTGCATTGTAGGTAGGCAATAAGATACAAGGTCATAACAAGGTAGATTGTGAGGTCAAGGGTCCATGGCATCGTATAAGGGAACTGTTCAATAGTCTTATCACAGTGGGATAGAAGCTGTCCTTGAGCCTGGTGGTATGTGCCCTCAGGATCCTGTATCTTCTGCCTGATTGGAGAGGGGAGAATGACCTGGGTGGGTAGGGTCCTTGAATTTGCTGGCTGCTTCACCAAGGCAGCGAGAGGTGTAGACACAGTCTGTGGAGGGGAGGCCGGTGTCCATGATGTGCTGAGCTGTGTCCACAACTCTCTTCAGTTTCTTGCGGTCCTGGGCAGAGCAGTTGCCATACCAAGCCATGATGCATCCAGATAGGATGCTTTCTATGGTGCATCGATAAAAGTTGGTGAGTGTCAAAGAGGACATGCCAAATTTCTTTAGCCTCCTGAGGAAGTAGAGGCACTGGTGAGCCCTCTTGGCTGTGGCGTCTACGTGGTTGGACCAGGACAGGCTACTGGTGATGTTCACTCCTAGGAACTTGAAGCTCTCAACCCTCTTGACCTCAGCATCATTGATGTAGACAGGTGCATGTACACCGCCCCCTTTCCTGAAGTCAATGACCATCTCTTTTGTTTTGGCTAAAGTCAATGACCAGGTCTTTTCTTTTATTGTAAAGCTGATTTGGTAAAACTGTAAATTGTAAAACTGATGTAAATTGTAAAATTGTAAAACTGATTTGGTAAAATGCCTTACAAATACAACTTTCAATCAAGCACCAAGACCTTGAGAAGAGGCCTCTTCATGCACAGCTAGAGCCCCATAGCCACCAAACTCTGATATTGGTGTGTTAGCAGTGGGAATGAACTAATAGTTTAGGACCCTGTTTCTACTGCCGGAGGGACTGGAATACATGTATAAACCTTTCAGACATAATGCTCATAGAATGCATATGAAAGAAAAATTGATGTAATGCTGATAATCTTGTAGGCAAGTGTAATGAAATATTATGCTATTAATAGCCCATTCGAATCTCCTCTATTATATATTTGCTAATTTTATGAATACCATTTATTTTGGGAGGAAACAGCATTTTTTTTATTAAATTCCATCACGTAGCACATAAAAGAAATTCTAGGCTGATGCTTTCTGCTCCTTTAAGGCACCAAGTGAACTGTCAAAAAAAAAGTTTTATTTTGAGTTGACAAATTCCCAGATGCCTCAAACATTAGCTGGATGTGGTCATACTTCATTTTGTGCAGTAAAATATACATTGAGGAGACACCATGGGGAGTTTGCATAGCTGGGAAATTTTAAATTTTCACACTTCACTTGGATTATTTTCTAATATATCTAGTAAATCAAGAGCCAAAAATGCATGTTTTTTTTGGGCCAGCAATCCACAGTTATACAATACATTAAAATTCTGTAATTACAATAAAATCACTATTGCATCAATACATGAGAATGTAAAATAAAGAAAATTATTTGATTGCATTCATCTATTCATCTGTTTACAATGATTTATTATTTTATTGAAATATGTTAATTTGAGCACTGGAATCAACATGTAAGCTCTTCAATGTGAGTGTGAAAATTGCTAATTCCAATCCTAAAATATTATTATTTCAAATATGCTAGACATCCCGAAAATATCTGCTGAAGGAGAATGGAGAAGGATAGTGGAAATTTAAAAATGTAAGTTATTTTGAGGTCTTTGTCACGAACCAGCAACAAAAGAAACACACTGAGCATGATTCAGTGTTAAAAACTATTTTATTAATCACTACTTATGATAATACGTAAAATAAAAGTAAAAATGTTAGTATGTTAGAATTCAAAAATGTTAAACCTTGAACGTTAACCCCAAAACTAAACTCTTCGTGTGTGTGTGTGACAAAGTCCAAAACTCCCAGTTCCTGAATGGTTCTTAAAGTTCAGTTCCGCAAGCCATAAGGTGAAACATGAGCAAGGGCTTCTTCAACAACCACCGTTGTCTGAAGATAAGATGTAGATGTAGAAAAACATAGAGAGAGTACATACGAAATCCAAATGTTCCACGATGGAACCCAAACGACACTTCAGTGTTTACTCGGTAGTGACTTCCTCACCCCGAAAAGCATCCGAACCGTGGTCGTCCACACACAAATACCTGTTTCCTTCTACAGGTCAGCAACAAAGTGAACTCCACCGGATTACTTCCAACTTCCATACATGGATTTCAGTGGCAAACACAGTTATTGTTTCTCATCCATCGATAGAGAAAACAAGCAGGCTGGTGTCTCTCTCCCTTCTCTCTCTCTCCTTCTTCTTCTTCTTCTTCAACAACGTCATTACGTCCTTTATCTTCTATTGACGTAAGCACGCCCCACACACACATACACACACACTCTCTATCTTAAAGGGACTTTCACTGAGTCCGTAACATCTTTAACTTTTAAGAATAAACATGATGTCATAACATTAAGCATGTTTATAAGTTTTCCCATCTCTGTTAATCATAGATTTTCACATTTTCTGGTTTAGCAGCATTGTTTCAGATTTACCAGCAGTAACATTTCTTTCAGCCATATTTTTATGCTTTGCATTGGACATTTATCTTAAATACTGTTCATTAGCTATTGGTTTTAGGGTAGCAATGCAGCAATAATAATTACTGTTTCAAATCCACATCTATTTTGTTCAACAAATTCATCTTTATCTTTTCTGTTTTGTGTATCTCCAAAATTACACCAGACTGGAACATATACACACACCATTTCTTTTATGCCAGCTTTTTACATTCATCATAAAATGGCTGCCCATATCCACATGACTGTGTCATTTGTTATCATGTGGCCTTTGGGACCAGGATTTAATGTATTTCCTTGGGTTGCATAAAGGGAATAAAAAGTCCTGAAGAAGGGTCTTGACCCGAAACATTGACCACCTGTTTTTCTCCACGGATGCTGCCTGGCCTGCTGAGTTCCTCCAGCATCACAGTGTTTTAATTTGAATAAAAAGCTCATTCAAATTAATAAATGTGTTTTCAAGTTTCTTAAAATATTATTTGTTATTCTGAAGCCTCTTTCACTTTCAGCTATATGCAAGATTTGGCATATGAGAATAAGTTTTATTTCTCTGGATTGTGTTCTCCACAATGTTCCTTTAACAATTGATGCCTGTAATACATCTAACCAGAAGCATTAACAAAGATTCTTTCTCAGCACAGAAGATTACTTATTGTGGTCCATTACATTTTGATCTGCTAGATTTGCATGATCAATACTAGAGACAGACTTTTGTTACCCTGTTATGTAAGACTTTTCACAAACAGTCCAGTTTGCATACTTTAATATTTAAATTGGTCTCAGAAAAACATTATTGAATTTACTGAATCTTTGGTGATGAAATGTCTTGAAATTTCGCCCCTGCTCTATCTTTGAAGCAGGCCAAAAATGTTAAGGTTATAAAAACAATTTGAAGTTTCTGCAACAGTTTCAATATGTGAAAGAAGCCAAGATCATTTGGGATATGTCAACTTGAAACAACTACTAATAGGTTATAATTCTCTTTCACAAGAACCCTACAGCTCATCATGGACAGAAATCTCAAAAGAGCATAAGTGGCTACCAGAGGATTCACAGACAGTTTATATATTCTGAAAATACCAGATGTCCAACACATGCTCAAGGTGCAGTCAATGAGGAGTTGCAACTCCAGCTCTACATCTGATCTGCTTGTTTATGATAGCCCTTACTGGAATGACTACAAATCCATTGATGCTTTCCATAAAGTACATGAAATGGTTAAAGATAGTAACTGAAATATTACAACACAACCTCAATATGTTGTAGACTGTAAATAAGTGGGGAGAGTTTCCAAAGCCAAAGTACCACACTCACTTTCCCTTGACATGACATTTGCTCCGGCATAGATGAATAATATTTATTTTTCCCTAGGACGGCTGACCCCAGAAAGATTGTGTCAGTATAAAAGAGCAGCTTTGTGCCTCAAATTCATTGAGGTCAAGGAATAGAAAGATGGAACCCTATTTTTCATGTAGCCTTAAAATGCACATTTAGCTTTGCCTTCTTATCAGTGGAAGTTCTGATGAAAATTCACAAAATTGTGAAAAAAAGATATTCCTTGTTTTGTTGCAATGCAGTTTATAATAAATATTACAGTATGTTGTGTATACAGAGTGATTTCCAAGTGATTATCACTCAACTGCTTTGATTGCTGAGATTTGTCAGGAAATATTTGAATGCATTGTACAAATTGGTAAGTATCTACCAAAAATTACCATTCTGACTGTACCTGTAGCTCCCTTGATTCACTATTCCTACAAAAAAAATCTTCCTTTACATCTTAATTTCATAATTTGGAATGCATTCTCTGGGTTAGAAGTGACCTGTTTCACTTTTCTGCTTGTTTCTAAACACCTTCTAGATGGTTAAGAAAGCAATGGTGCTCATTGTCCGGAAATTTCTCTTTCTCTTTCTCTTTCTCTTGTTCAATTTCTCTTGTTCAATTTCAAGGTGGCATTGGCTTGGATAATTACAGGGATGACTTACATAGGTCAATGGGTTGGAGGGACTAGGTTTGAACAGGACTCCATTAACTATGCAGCATGTTGTTATGTTCTATTATTGTATGTTATATTTCCCTCTAAGAACACAATGACAATTTCTTCTTTGTTTATAGTTCTGGACATATTTTAGTAACACACCAAGATACTGGGTAAGCAGTCATGTTTCCATCAAGCTCATCAATATGTCTATACAATCAGTCACAAATATATGGGCCAAAACCATTGGCATTTACACCAGCAGCAAAGATGAATGAACTGGAAATTAAAATACAATCAATCTGACAATTTTGTGCACATGAGTACCACCCAAAATAAACTTTGCTCTCAATTTATTTTTGATCTATTATTTGGGACCAATACAGAGGTCACTTTTCAACACTGAGTCAGTCAGCTGTTTAACCCTGAAGCTTCCGAGGAGCCAATAAATGTTCACATCTTAAATATTAAACTTAATCTGTGTCAAGCAATACTTAAGTAGAACTCTGCACATTCAATAGACCTATCCAAGATGAGCTTATGGTGGTGATGCTAATGGTCATGCCTATTCAACACATTTTATTCAACTGCATTCTTATCCATATATAAGGGTGAAGTGTTGTTCAATTCTGTTATTTTTATACTATGTTATTGCTTTTGCCTTTAAAGAATATTTTGTGCATTTCCTCTTTAACACTGGGTATAATTCTGAGCAGGTGCAGTATTTTGGGTGTGCAGGAAAATACATCAGTGTCTTAATCACAAATGTACGTATACATGCTAATGGTATCAGAGTTCACACATCTTTAAGCTCTATGCAGTTGTTATCTGATTGATAGGTTTGATTTCAAATTGAACAGGGAACACATTGGAGGTTGCCATTATCAGTGGGGGTGGGGGGGGGGGTCTAATTCTAGGGGGCAGATCTGATCTAACATCCAACATCCCAGCTGATCTGATCTCCAAATAGGGATGGGAAGGGTGCTGATGGGGAATCTTATGGTCTTTGAGAAAGCATTTCTTATCCTCATCCACAAATTTAAAGACTCTTACATTCTCCCTGAAGCTGTCATCACCTTGCTTCAGTGATCAGGCTCCATGAGACCTGGGAACAGCCCACTGTAAGGCCAGAAAATTAGGATAAATCAAATGCTTAGTCTCATTAAACTATTTTCAATGTCAACCACCAGTAGGGAACAGATTTCCTGCCTGCCCATTATCCCACCTCTTACTACCCTGCAGTCAGTGGATTGAAGCCATTTTCTTGATAGGTCTTGGAATTTTTCCCAATTTAATGGCCACCTGCATCCAATTGAATGTGCTCACTCATGTTAAAATTCCCTCTAATGTTTCAAGGCCTAGACGTGTGATTTTCAGCTTTTCACTTCTCAGCTTCGCATGCTTAATTTAGTATCAATTCCAGAAATCATTTGCAATAATGATTATTTCAGCTTTGTATTTAACGGCAACGATATTTCTGAAGGTCCAGTGCTTGTATGCTAAGATCTTTCAGCGAATGTTAGCAAAACATACTGACCAAATTATCAATGAGGTCTACAGTTGGGCCTCCCAGTCAGAAATGCTTTATGTTAAAAAGACATCTTGATGGTTAGTTTTTGGAACAAAACACAATTATAATGGCAATTGTACTTATAGAATCTTATGTATGTTCTAGATCATGTGGGCTTTACTCTTTGTCATGAGGCTTCTGGCAGGATACTTCCCATGTCTCAGGTAATATTTAAAATGCTTAATCCCTTGGGAGCAGATTTCCTGCTGCCCACTGTCTTGGCTCAGAAAAAAGAACAAAGGTGTGTTGCCAGTTCCCTGGTGTGCGGTCAGATGGGTGGTCAGTGTCAGCATTTATAAAATTGGACACAGGTGTTTGAGAAAATGTCATGGGAGTTCAGCTCATGATTAAATCATACTATCCCCACAATTCATTCATGGAATCATCACAGTTTGAAAGGGCGCTCATCAAATGTTGATAGTTTAGTGAAGACAATTTACCTCTAGTTTTGTTTTACAGAATCACAGATACTCAACTTGGATAGGTGTCCATTTTATGTTGGCCTGAACTACTGTTCAAAACATGAAAGGTTAAAATTATTTGCACACTTACTCGTCATTCAGAGAGTGTGACTAGGGCATTAATTGGTTGTAACGCAGCTCAAAGAAGCATACTTACATGTGATGATTCAACTCTGCCTTCAGGGGTGTCATCAATTCAATCTCATAGGTCAGAGCCAATCATTTGTCCTGGTAATAGTACTGTCGGCATTCAAATATGCCAATTAATTGTTCTAGCATATCTCAGGTACCATCAGCTTCACGTACACCTGCAGCTGATGGTCTGATGTAGGAAAGTGCCCTGCAGGATGTTCATTCATTTACTACAGCATTGTGCTTTATGATTACCACAACAACTTAATTCACTCACAACCTGAAGGTTTTATGGGCACTTCTATAAACTTCTCTTCAGAATGATTTTCATCCAATGAATTGGTTTACAGACTATGTACTCTTCCAAACACAAAGTTTCCATTATATCACAAATTAAATTTTGAAGGCTTTTCACATATACACAATTTGTGATTATCATCTCTTGTATTTTATAAAGATAGATAGAAAGAAAGAAAGAAAGAAAGAAAGAAAGACATTGCTTTAGGAGCACCATTTCAAGAAGTCAGAATAGGCCAACGAACTGTACACCCAATGAATTGCTTTTGAACTGTAATCATGGATATAATATTGAAACACAGCAGTCAATTTGCAGATAGGAAGATCCAGCAAACAATGATTAAACCTAATTTTAATGATTTTGATTGTGGGTTAAATATTGGCCAGAACATTAAAGAGAACCCCCCTGCTCCTAATTTGAAATAATGCTCTTTTATATCCATCTGAGGAATGGAGGGGGGCCTAGATCTAGTATATCATCCAGCCCTGACATTGTAACAGTCCCTCATCTGGAGCATCAGCCTAGTCAATAGTCAATGGAACTTAAAGCAAAATCTTCTAAGACAAGCAAAAGTGCTGCCAATTGAGCCACAGTTTATGTCCTAAAGAGTGAAGTAGGATATGTGTTGGTCCTCTGTTGCTTATGTCAAATGTGTATGTATAGAGGCAGCTGTTCATTGTACTCCATTTCAGAAATGTGCTTCCTTTTCCTAATTTGAGTTTCAGTTTTCCAAAACAAAATAGTAAATTAAATTTAATAGCGTATATGAATAAGTATAAAATTGTGATTACTATCAACTACATTTTATTGATTGTCAGAATTTGTAAATTAACTAATGACAATAATACATGAGAAAAAAGACAGATGAATTTTAACAGTATTCTTGTCTTGTTAAGCATAAGCACAAATAGACAGAACAGTCTTAAAGGGAAGCATATTTTAAATTTCACTTCAGACCAGAACCTGGGATATTGGCATGAACTTAATGGGGTGAGAGTTGTGGGGGAAGACTAAGGTAGAGGCCTGATAGTTAAGAATGGCAGAACAGAGTTATCAGATCACAATCTCACAGATAAGTCAACTTTACTGCTGCTGCAATATAATTTAGGAGATCTTTTTGTTTCTGAGTCACTGTCTTCCCAATACCCAGCAATGTGACCAGGCCAGTTTTTGGATCTATTCAGTGCTCCATCCTTTAGCATTCACCCTAGCGGTGCTACATTCTGCATCATCCTCATACTGACAGATTTCAGTGCTTTTCCCTTTGCTCCCATAACCCAAAATACTCTTCCTTCCAAAGTACTCTCACTTCCTGTGACACTCATGCTACCAAATCTTGAGGAGCCCCATGTGTAAGATGCCCAGGAGTTCCTGACAACCTGAAATACAACTAACATCCTGCTATGCTGCCAAAGTCTGTGCTCCCTCAATATAATGCAGCTACATAGAATGACCACTCCCTAATGTTAAAGAAGCCCAGCAACAAATGCACCTAATTGTGGTTAAGCAATCCAATCTCATCTTCACCACTGTTAATTACTCCACAGTTATACACAATCTGCTGATTATTTCCCTATCTATTGTAATGTTATAAATTCAGGTCTGCCAAGAGTATCTTTTGCAGTTTAGTAACTCTGTTAGGCAGATTGTTTTACTTTTTTTGGCAGTTGACGTCCACTACTCTATATTGACTTACATGATAACATGACCTGGGGATATAAAGTGGTATCCTTGTTTGGTTTGCACCAGATAATCATGTACTTTGCTCATGCATCTCAATGTCCTCAAAGGCAGACCTAGTACTAGATGAGGCAACACTGTTTTGTTCGACATTAAGATGAAATTTTCTGATGACATCCATGAACCTGAAACATTCTCTCTGCACTAATGCTGGCTGACTTACTGAGTGTTTCCAGCCTTTTGTGTTTTTGCCTTCAGATTTCCAGCATTTGTATTACTTTTCGAAATGCAAAGAATGGGTTCAATCAGTATCTTAGTTCAATAAATGAGACTTGTTTAGTGGCTATTAAAAAAAACCTGATACCCTACCTCAACGGGTTGTCTAATTTAATGTTCTTTCTTACCAATTGTTTCAGGGAAGAATCCACTCTCTTTACAGCCATTTACTGCCTAACCACCTGTGCAGAATTCTGAGTCCTAAAGTCAAACAAACTGTTTTCAATATCTGTTTTATTTTTTTAAGGTCATGACTGTAGGGTCAGGTTTTAGTCAAAACCAACCCCCCTCCTGTCAGAAGCAAAGTCCACCAACCTTATTTGGTAATGATATCTGCTGAGTTCAAGTTAATGGCATTATTACACCATCAGTGAGGGTGAATGGTCTCTAGAATCTTAAATCATTATTCATTGTCTTTGGGATTTTGGAAATCCAATACCAGAATTGTTGCCCCATGAAATTACTTCTGTCAAAACACATATTACTTGCAATGCATCTTTTTTAAAATAATTCTTTCTAAATCCCTAAAAAAAAAATTGAGAGCCTGAGGAAAAATTTAACTGATGGTCTGGGCAAGTCAGCTAGAGCTCCTGGCTATTTCAGGTGGACACAAACTTTAATGTGTATTTCAGGTTCTTGTGACATACTGTTCAGCTTAAAAGCTGATTCTTAAAGTCCACAGGAGTGTCAAAAAAGGCTCATAGAAATTGTTAACTCTTGTATTGAGGTAAGGGGGAACAGGTCAGATGTTTTTATGTAGGGACTTCTGATGAAAACATCAGCTCCAGAGTTCAGCACATATTCTAGGCTCACATTATCAGTGTTGTACTGAGGAAGTACAACACTGTCAAATATGGCACATTTTGGATGTGACATTGGAAAAAGGTCGTGTCTGCTCTCTCAGGTGAATTTAAAAGATCCTAAGGCACTATTTTGGAGCAAAGCAGGGTAATTATGTCTGATGTCTTGATCAATATTTACTTCTTACCAATGTTACCGAAACAGATTTCCTTTTTTTTCCCCAAGATTTGTTTTTTCAAAAAAAGAGAGACATAGAGGTTAGGAAATTGTGGGCATGCTATGTTGGCTCCAGAAGTGTGGCGACACTTGCGGGCTGCCACCAGAACATTCTCTGCAAAAAATGCATTTCACTGTGTGTTTCAATGTACATGTGACTAATAAAGATCATTTCTTATCTATCTTATCTACTGCTGGTTGTGGGACCTTGCAGTGGAAAAATTAGCTGCTGTGATTCCTATATCAAAAAAGTATCAACAATTCCAGAATACTTCAATATCTGGACACTGTCAGTTAGTGGAAACAAATCATTTTAAGGGATCCCTGGCGAAGGCAGTGTTTATGGTTTACATTAACTGAGCTGGTGACAGTGACCCACCTATTGAACTGCAATAATCTGTCTAGTGAAAGTGCTCCCACAATGATGTTGGGTTGGGAGATAGTATTTAGGCCTACTGTTGATGAATGAACAGCGACATATTCCAAGTCAAACTGGTATTTGACTTGGAGGGAAACCTGCAAGTGGCAGCATTCCTATACACCAGTTGCATTGATCTTTCTAGATGGCAGAAAGGGCAGGTTTGGTAGGTTCAAACAAAGAAGCCTTGGCAAGTTTGCTGAAGGTATCATCCTGCAATGTACAAATTTATTGATCGCTATCTACCAATTTTTGTATTATCTGCAGACATATTAATTAGGTCAACAAACAATTTGCTGGAGGATCTCAGCAGGTCAAGCAGCATCTGTAGGGGAAAGGAAATGCCGACATTTTGGGTCAAAACCCTGTATAGGACTTGAGAGTGGATAAGGGAGATGGAGAAATTGGGAAAAGGGGATGGCATCCTTACAAGAAACAGGGTGGGAAGAAGTGTAGTCTAGGTAGCTGTGACCTGTCTAGTGCAACTGTGCCCTCAGGATCATGGCCTCGATGCTGACCAGACAAGCCCTGTCCAGAAATTCCAACTCTGTCACCTTGTCCAGACCTATGATGCCCATGAGTGACTGCAGAGACCTCACGTGGAAACACTCGAGCTGTTTGATGTGTTTTCCATAAAGCATCCAGGTCTCACAGCCATACAAAAGGCTAGTAAGTACAACTGATTTGTACACATTGATCTTGGTTGACAGCTTGATGTTTCTGTTGGTCATCACACGGAAGGGCAGGGGACAATGCAACTGACTGGCCTTGCTGATTCAAGTAACTATTTCCATGTCGAGACAGGCGTCAGAAGGAATGATGCTTCCCAGGTACGTGAAGTGATCGACTGTCTTCAGCTCAGTGCCATCGATGCTTGTGCTGAAAGGATACACCACACAACCTGGAGCAGATTGGTGCAGGACCTCAGTCTTGTTGAAACTGATTGTAAGACCAAAGAATCGTGAAGCTTTGGCAAACTTGTCAACGATGACTTAAGGTGCCTCTGAGGTTAGTCTCTCAAGCGTCTTGGCCTTTGCCTTCAGTCTCTGGAGATCGAAGAATGAACTGTTCAGTCTGTATCTGAAGTATGCTCCTCTTTGAAGGTCGCGCAGGTCATGGTTCAGGGCACACATGAAAAACAGGTTGAATAGGACTGAAGCGAGTATACAGCCCTGTTTCACAGCATTGGAAATGTCAAATGGTGTTGAAGTGTCACTGCTGGAGAGGACAAGATCATGTCATTATGGAAGATGCAAATGATCTGGATGCATTTCCTGCAACAGCTGAACTTTAAGAGGATGAGCCAGAGTGCTTTGCTATTGACTGTGTTGAAGGCCTTCATCAGGTTGATGAAAATAGCGTAGAGGTCCGTGTGCTACTCAATTCATTTATCCTGGACTTGTCTCACTGCTGAGACCATGTCCACAGTGCTGTGGCCTGGTCTGAAGCCACACTGAGCCTCTGGCAGTGTTTCTTCTGAGGCAGAGCTAATCAGGAGGTTGAGGATGGCCCGTGCAAGAATCGTGCCAGCAACGGATGAGACAGAGAGACCTCGATAGTTGCCACAGTCTGCACTGCTGCCTTTATTTTTGAAGAGGGAGACAACTGTAGCATCTCGGAAGTCTTGTGGCATAGTGTCTTCCTCCCAAGTGCTGATTAGCATGTCTTGGAATACATCCAGAGTGTTGGGGCCAGCTGCTTTGAAGAGTTCAGCAGGAAGACCGTCTGTGCCTGATGCCTTGTTGGAGCTGGTCTAATTAATTTCTTTATTGACTTCATTCAGAGTTGGGTGTAAGTCAGGGTCATCCATATTCAGCTTCTGTGGGATCATGTTCAGAGCAGCAGGATCAACAGTAGATACCCTGCAGAGAAGATTGGAGAAATGCTCCCTCCAATGCTTGATGATGCTTCCTTTGTCTTTGAGCAAGGTGGTGTCATCAGAGGAGTGGAGTATTGCTGGGATTTGGGGGTCCGTAAACAGCTTTTAATGAACTGAAAAACTCCTTTGAGTTGTTCGAGACACCAAAGTGCTGGGACTCGTCCAACTTCTGGACACACCAATTGTCCTGCATTTTGCAGAGTTCTCTCTGGGCTTTGCTCTGCAGGTGTTTGAAGTGATTAAGATCCCCTATATTTAAGTCCAAATTGCAGCAATTGCAAGGAGGACACATTGAATTTGTGGTACCATACTAAAAGAGGCATCCTGTTGTGAAAACACCCAGTGACCATGACCTTTTGTTTTGTACCACAAAGCTGTGTTCACTTAATTCAACGTGCTTTTATTTTTCTGACAGTCCACCTAGTGGATCTTGTCTAAAGCTTTGTTTGTATCTATGCAGATCATACAGCGTCATTGATCCTTTTTGTTCCATTGTTAATCTGAGACAACTTTCCATTAACAAATTGACGTTGATTGTCATTGCATTTGCAATGTCATTGCCATAGCTTGTTTATTGCAAATAGAAGGAAAGGTATTTTATTGGAAACAAAACAATAGTCTGATTAACAGCTGCCAATTTACCACAGCCAATTTGGTTGAGGTGAATTTTGCACAGATTGTCTCCCTAAGCACCCCTTCATTCCTTGCGTGTACCCTGCGTTACGTCACACAGGAGTGACGTTGAGGTGTGGGCGGGGCCGCACCGCCACTTTAGTTTCATTTTTTCTTAGAATCTATGAAGGAATTTCGCGCGACATTGTCGCAAAATAGTTTTCCGGGCGAAAGCCGAAGCCCCTTTAATTGGAGCTTTAAAGCGGCGGATTCCCTGAGAGTCAGTAAACGTTTAGCGAGACAATGAAAGACAGGGTTGGCCGGAGAGCGGGAGGTTAGACATTTGCCCCTTGGCTGGAAGGAGGGGTTGTGTGGTGTTATTTGGTGTGCGGCTCGGAAAGTTTACAGCCAGGCCCGGCCGAGCACCGGCCGCACCAACACAGCTCCTGGCCTGAGCGCCGGGCTGCCGCCGCCGCACCACCACCGCCACCAACATTATTAATGGTACCGTGTGCCCTTATTTTTGTCTTGTTTGCACCCACCCTCTTGATTCCCATTATCACAGCTGAGGTGCACCAACCTCGCGATAGTCTTTGCACAGACGATGCGTGACGCTTAACTGATGCGAAGGTGACGGGGCTACTTGAAGACGCACCGCAGAGGTGTGTGATGGTTTGTCACAGGGGAGGGCGAGAGCTCCATGTTTGTAGAGAAGTGTGTGCCAGTGTCAAATCATCAGCGGCTCCGGGCTTTCTTTTCCTCTCTGTAAAGCACTTTGCTGTGTATTGTGGGGGGGACCCGTGGATCTGGTGCTGGCTGAGTATATTTTGGGGGGGGGGGTGGTGTGGGGGTTTGAGTTGGGGTGGGGGGAGGCGTTGTATCGATGCTGACACTTGTATGTGAGTGTGTGTGTTTTCTCTCCCTCTCTCTCTCAAAGTAGCTTGATGAGTGTCCAAAGTAACAGTGGAAGTGGTGGAAGTTTGGAGGGGACGCCATCTTGGTCCCAGTTCTCCACGTCCCCAACGCCGGGAGCTTTGCAGACTAACACGGCACCTGTAAAGGCTAAAGAAGGTAATTCATTGCACACGCTCACTCGGGCCGAACTCTCCACTGTTTTTAAATTTGTTTCGGACATCTTTTGAAATTGTTTTAATTTTTTTGTTGGGGGGGGGAGGGTGTGGGGTTCTCCATTTGCGAAGCGGTGGCACAGAAAGTGTTGCGGGTCCCAGGCGGGTTACTCCGAGGCCGTGGGTAGGAGGTACATTAGGTGTCTAATGGTTGATAGTGTGGTGCACACGCTATAAACCCACAGGCGCAGCCTTTTGCACTTATTCAGGGCCTGGTATCGCTTCAGATTAAGCCTTTTTATTTTGAAAAGAACCTCTGGCTTCAAAAACCTTTGGCAACGAAGTAACAAAAAGTGGACCGGAGGCTTTACAGAAGCTATAACATGTTATGTTTACTCCATTGTGTTGTGCCCTCCCCTAAGCTAGAGATGAAGAAGAGGGTCAGGACTTGATTTGGGAGTCCATGATATTATTTCACTGCGAGTTTTGGCGGTTGACATATTGATTTGTAACGTGATACAGAGAGGTTAAGTAAATTTTATTTCTGAAAACGTATCCAACGGGCTGAACTCCATTGCCATTTTTGGCTATACCAGTCACTGATGAGATTTTTTTTACAGTAAGTGGAAGGTATCAAACAGTGTAGAAAGCATAACGCAGCACAGCATGGGGAAATTTTGGATTGTCATATCAAAGAGAGACTGCCTTTTTGGCAACTGCAGCTATCCTTCTCATGACCTGAAGTAGGTTTCGAAACCTAATGGCTTCCGAATTTTAATAAAACTTGATCTGAAAATATGATGGAATCTCGCTATTATGAATGGACCCAACAATTAACATCTGAAAATTCAGAACAGTGTGCTCAATATCTTGTCGTGTTTGTTATAAACACCTCTGCAGGCACTTTGCTTTTCATATAGATATATTAAAATTAATTGATTCAAAGTAAAAAAAAATATAGCCACCAGAAGTGTCTGCATAATTTTTAAACTCTTAATTTGGAATTCTTAACCTTATCAGTAAATATTGCAATTTAAACCAGGTAACGTTTTTATCACTTAGAAAGTAATTATCAACTGTTGACTGGCTAGAATAATATTTTTGTAAAATTGTAATTACACATCTGACTACACTACAAACTTAGAAAATCTAGAAGCAAAATGTTGTGTTCTCATTCATAATCTAGTGGAAATGCTTCATTTGGCAATCTGTTTTTATATATTTGTACATCTATTCAACATTGACATATTCTGAATTGGTGATGTTTTGTCACTTTTAAAAGATTACTGTTTCTTAAAATTGCATGACTCTGGGGGAAAGTAGTTCAATAATTGTGAGAACCACAAATTGTGTATTCTATTTTTTTTGCATTGAAATTATTTTGTACACTTTAAGGATAATACCATGTGAGAAAGAATTGAAGAAAGCTTTCTTAGTTTTTATTTCAGGATGTCAGTGTTAAATTTTCCACTTTCAATTTGTTTGCCTATTTATTTCATGAGCAGTGTACATTTATAGTCATTGAGCAATTCAATGATTGTAATACAGCTTTTATGAATGTTAATTTATGGAAGATTCAAATGCAAAATCTCAGCATATTGACAGATCCAGCAGTTGCTGGTGGTCTCTACTTGAGGTCTCAATTTCTTGCTTAAAATGTTAAACCTTTTCAGTAGAACAAATGTTTGGAATTAAGTGAGTTTGCATTAATGTTCCAAATTAAAAGTTTCTTGTGTGTATGGTGAAGTACTTGGTTACAGTAAAGTACTTGGTTCCACCAAGGTCTGGGTAATGTGAAGTCTGTTGCATACAAATTATGGGTTTGAATGTAACATCAACTGTGCAATCCCCTCTACCACAGTAACTTTTTGCTCTCTTACTTAGCAATTGTCTATTTACTTCTGCCTTTGAAAATAGTCAAAAAACTCTACTTTCACTGCTATTTTGCAGAAGAGTGTTTGAAAGACTTATTGAGAGAATTCTTTGTCTTGTCTGTCGTAGATGATCCTTTTTATTTTTAAACAGCGACCATTAATTCTAGATTCTCTTACATGAGAACATGTCCTCTGTATGTCAGTCTTGTCAAGATCCCTCAAGATCTTGTATATTTCTTTCAAAACATCTCTCACTCTTAAACTTAAGTGGATACGAGCCTAAACTGTCCAACCTTTTCTGTTAAGACAACCTGGCCATTCCAATTATTAATCTGGTAAACATCTAAACTGCTAATGCATTAGCATCCTTCCTTAAATGAGACCAATATAGGACACATCGCTCCAGATGAATTCTCACCAATGCACTACCTAACAGAAACACAACCTCCTAGCTTTTATTGTTAGCTTTCTTGATTGTTTGCTTTGAACTTTAAAATATGTTTTCTTTTTCACTAAGAAAACAGCACCAGTCAGAGGGGACAAAATATGTGTCAGAGAAAAAGGTTCTTCACTTTGAGATACCTAATGAGATCTCCATCATTGGCAAAGTCCATATTAATTCCATCAGTTCACTCTGTGTGACATAAAGAAATAGTTGAGAGTACTCTTCACAACAAAGTACAAATGTGTTTCAGAACCAAGCTGTTAGTACTGTTACAGCCCTGACATCTCCCTTGTGTGTAAAATTGCTTCAATGTGTTCAGTGCACACAAAAAATGGATCAAATTCAACCTGTTCATTCAGTCTATTCTCAACAAAGTCATTCAGTGTCTTCAACATTGTTATAAATCAGCATTTACTCACAACTAACTTGATTGGTGCTCAGCTTCAGACCTCACTATAGCTTTGGTCCTAATGTGGATTGAAATAGCTGAATTCCAGAGGTGAGGAGTGAATGCTTGCTCTTGCATCAAGGCAATGTTTGACTGAGTATAGTATCATGGATTGGCGAAACTGAAGTCAGTGAACGTCAAATGGAAAAATTCCATTGGAATTGTCTCGAGCAAAGGAAGATGGTTGTTGGAAGTCAATTATCCCATCCCTAAGACATTTGTATAGGAGCTTAACAGGGCACTAGGGGGCTTAACAGGCCAAACTACAGCTGCTTTCTTCCATCAATATCAGAAAGGGATGTTTGCTGATAAAGTGTAAAATTTCATATACTGCTAGTTAAAAATGCCACTGCGTAGCAAGATCTAGATGAAATTTCTACATAAGCTGATAAATAGCAATTAAGATTTGTGACACACAAGTGCTGGACATCATTTCTAATGAGAGAGAGTGAATGAGAGTCCAGCCACTGATCCTTGACAGTTCAATTTCACTGCCCTGGCAGAATCTCCCACCATCATTGTCCTCGTTGTAGAGGACTATGTTGATCACTGTTGACCAGAAACTCAATCAGGCACAAAATACAACGCAAAGGGTAGGCTAGAGGCTGTGCATGCTGTGGTGAGTGACTCGTCCTCTGAAACCCCACATCCTTTTTGCCATATTCAAGGCATGTCAGGGTGATGCAGTGACTTGGATGAGTGTAGCTCCAATGAACTCAAACTCAACACTGTCCAAGACAAAGTAACCCACTTAATTAACGTCCTAACCACCACCTTATCATTCAGTCTTTCTATCACTGGTGCATCATGACTGCGAAATGTACTATGTTTGAATTGCATTGCTGTTCCTTGCTTGGGTTATCCTGATAGCAATTCCCAAACCTGCAACCTATACCACCAAGCAGATAAATGGAGCAGGTGCTTGGAAGCACCATGGCATGCAGGATTCTCTCCAGGTTGCACAAAATCCTGAATTGGGAATGGAACACTTTTTCATTATCTAAATCATGGAACTCCTGACCCAACACTCGGGCATGGTGATCATTACCAGAAGAGCTGCACAGATTAAGGAAGGCAGCTAAATTCCATTTTCTCATGGACACTTAGGAATAAACAATAAATGCTGGCCTTCCCACCAATGTTCACCTTCCACTATATGAATAAAAGAATTGCATGGGAAAATCACCCTTCACATGGAAAGTTAGTATGCATATATTTGTTGCATAGTAATTCAATTTTAGTTAACTACTGGGTAATTTAAAAACTCCATGCAAGTACTTCTAGAAAGAATCAAGTATAAGATTCGGGGCATCGGTGTGAGAAAAAAGACATTTAATAATATTTCTGCTGATTTTTTTTTGATCGTTTTATTGTATGATAGTAAACTTTTATTAGTTGGAATTTTCAGGATTAGTATATTCATTAAACTTTGTGAGGTATGTATTATAACTTATTTAAACAGTTTTAATTAGTGTTTGCATCCTTGGATGAAATTAGTAGTGTGTTTTGCTACAGACCTATTTTAGTGTTTTGTAACTATGACCCTTAGAAGTCATTGAAATATTTAATTTGTATTTATACTACTATTGTAGTTTTATTTTAAAATGGTTTTACTCTTCAGTGATCCAATTACAATGTGTTTGGCCTAACCTGAAATTGAAACAAAGTGGAGCAAGATTCCTGGGGAAGGTATCTGGCTGTGTCATTTTGTGTGGGCAAATCATTCAATTTAAGCTTCAGAAATGTCTTATCATATTAGTCTTTGACTTGCCACCAACAATGAATAGATGTAAGAGAATTTTGGAGATTCTGAAATGAATTAAAGCTGTTCGTGAAGCATGCAAAACAGTGATATGACAGGGATCGGTGCTGGGACCTTTGTTGTTTGTCGTATATAAAAATGATGGATGAGAATGTAGATTGCCTGCTCAGTAAGTTTGCTGATGACACAAAAATTGGTGGAGTAGTAGATAGTGAAAAACATAGTGTAAGGATACAGAGGGACATAGATGGGTGGAATGGTGGCAGATGGAATTTAATCCAGACAAGTGTGAGATAATACTTTTTGAGGCATCAAATACTAATGGGACATGTACTGTAAATGGCAGGGACGCCAACAGCATTGATATACAGGGTGACCTTGGGATGCAAGTTCATAGTTCCCTGAAAATGACCCACATAGGTGGGATAAGGCAGTGAAGAAAGCATTTGGCATTCTTGCCTTCGTAGGCTGAGGCATTGAGTATAGATTTGGAAAATAATGTTGCAGTTGTGCAAAACATTGGGTAGGCTACTTTAGGAGATTATGTACAGTTCAAGTTGCCACAGTACAGGAAGGATGTGGTAGCATTGGAAAGAGTGTAGAAGGGATTCACCAGGATGTTGCCTGGAATATAGGGCTTTACTTATAAGGAGATATTGGATAGGCTGGGTTTAGTTTCGCTGGAATGTAGGATGCTGAGGACCCACTTTAGAGGTTTATAAAATTATGAGGGGCATAGATACGGTAGTCTTTTTCCTGAGTCAGGCATTGGTTTAAGGTGAGCAGGGAGAAATTTAGGAGATCTGAGGGTGGGGGTTACATGGAATGAGCTGCCAGAGGAAGTCGTAGAGGCAGATACAATCACAGCATTTAAAAGGCATTTGGACAGGTACATGGATAGGAAAGGAAAAGAGGGATGCGAGCAAATGGGATTAGCATGGATAGGTATCATGGTTGGCATGGACAAGTTGGGCCGAAGGGCCCATTTCTGTGCTGTACTACTCCGACTCTAATTTGCTGACAAGCTAATTAATCCATGTGATTATTAACCTAAATTGTTAAATTATTTTGAAAAATCAAGCTTTATCAACTTGAACTTTTTAATGCAGAGGTCCATCGATATGCTATCATTTGTATACTTCCAGTCAAATATGGTCTTAAATATGAAAGCTCCCTTTAATAATAAATAATGTAGATATGTTGTTTGTCTTCTAATCATGTGCTAGTTCTTATCTTAGAAATTTTAACAACCATTGTAGATAACTAGTCCATCTTCTAATTCTCATTTTACCAAGTGAAATCTAACTTTAATTGCATTAGCTTGCTTTTTAAATCTAGCACTCATCTTTATTGTTGCATCCAAAGTTTATTTGCTAATACTGCTTCTCAGTGCAAGCTATTGATAAAACAATTCTGTGCTTTCTATTTAGTGCCATTTCCTACATGTGACATTTCTTGATTGTATGGCTTATCAATACTTCAGGTTCTGAAAAAAACTCTGACTAACTCTTAAACAGAATAAATTAAGCTGAAATAATTATAAAGGTATTTAATAATTAGAATACATATCTGGACATAATTTTACCATTTTCTTGGGGGTAACTTGGTTATCAAATAATTTAAAATTCTCTGCAATGGTAGCTTATAACATAATTTTCATAAAATGCAATCTGAAATTTGCTTTCTAGAGAAGTGAGATTCTGGTGAATTCTTTTCCAAACTGAAGCCACACTTGTTGCATTATCTGAGCTCGTGTCAGCACAATGGATTTGGGAAAGAATCATCAAACATGTTAATTTACTTGAAGGGAAATCAACGGCATAGTTAACTTCAGAATTGAGAAAGAATACTGTCCAGTGATCAAATCTGCCACAGATTTGGAAACCACCTTCTGGTTTTAATCCAACTTGGTACTGGCAGCCTTGGTCATTACAGTTACATTACTTTGTGCTTTTACTGAACTTGTTCAGATGTCTCGGGATACATTCCTGAGGTGGACAGATGAAATGAAATACATAGTTATTGAATACATAATCTGCTTTAGAATATTAATTTCCTTTAAATAGATCCTCCTCTACCTTGACATTTTGGCTTGCAAGATCATTTGGTGGTCTTGTTGGAATTTGATCCGTGCTTTGAAGAAGATATGCTTTGTTTTTCTATTTGTGCAATGTATGTTCTATTTGGAGTAGTGTAGGTGGTGAATGAAAGTGCAACGTGGCTTCCATTCATTTCTGTAAATTAGTAAATAGATAAAACTGCTTTGAAGTAAACCATTTCTTCAGGTGAATCTCATGTATGACATCTGTCTTCCACCCTTCCATTACAAACTGCAGCAGTTCCGAAAAAGAAAATAATTGTATGTCTGACACCTGTGTGACTTTCATAGTCCCTTTCACTTGAACCACTACAGAGTTGATGTATAATCATTTAGGAAAATAGCATCTCTTCCATGAATTTTCATCTGTTTTGGAGGGTATGATCAAGATTTTTTTTAATATATGCACACACATTGCTGGTGTTTTTGTTTCTTTTTTTTAAGAAACAAAGTGATTATTGCCTTATCCTCTAAACTTGTCAGATATAAGCACTAATTGAAGACTGCAGTCCAATGACAGAATAAAATTATTGGCAGGAAGGTGAGATTAATTTTCCAAAGTAGCATTCCAATATAGAGTATAAGAGTGCTGTGAGGGTCTCTTGTAATGAGATTGCTTTCCAATAACTACAACAATTTTCCTTTGTGCCAGTTATGCTATTCAATTACTGCAACAGTTTTTTATGCCAGGTAGAATTCTAACAATGAAAAGTTTTCTACTCTTTCCCCATTTTATTTTATTTGACCATGCCTTCAAGCAGCTTAAGTCCTGCCTTGGTGCCAAGGGCATTCATGCTTTTCTGACTTCTGGAATTAAGATCTTTGGGACAGGGTGAGATATGGAGCAGGTCAATCTTGTTAGAAGCCAGAATGAAAGTCAATATTTCTATTATGTGCCAATGATTGAAAGTTGGCTGATGTGGTCATGGGTGGGGGGGAGATATTGGCCAGATTGAATTTATTCCTTTTGTAGGTTCAACATGTTTGGACAACCAATTATTCAGATAGTTGTAGCTGTACCAAGGAGCTTAGAAGTGTGACTCTTTTGGTGACATGGTTGGGTACCATTGACTTTGCAGGTCTCATGAACTCGACTGCTGCTGGATATCGTGTGGGATGAATTGGATTGGTTGAAACTTGCTTTCTTGACCAAGTTTTGACCAAATGTACTTGACACTTCTAACTGAAGGTTACATGCACCAGCCTGAATTTTGATTCTCTAACATGCCAGACATTCCTCCCATTAAGACCATTAAGGGAATGTGCTTGTCTACCAGAAGCACAAGGCAGAACTTGTGGGGAGATGGTTTGCTCTTTTCTACGATGCAGTGATATTGGTAATGCACTCTTGGTGCAGTTAATGTAGCATTGACATGCTTTCTGCACAGACAGTAGCTTTCTTTGTTTTAATCTCAAGCCTGTAATGCTGAATGTCTTGGCTTCTGCTGCCCTTTATTGCATATCCACCTTGGCAATAGATAGTGGGAGTTTACAAAGGAAAATATTGTTGATGCATACAAAGGGACAACCCGGACACAAATGCTCACTATGAAGATGATGATGGTGGCAGAATCTCCTTTGGCTCTAAGCAAGATCCTTCAGAACTATTCTAACCCACTCCATCAAACCTATACTCCTATATGTCCTCTCACCCTGTCTCCTTTAAAGACACTATCTCTTTTTCTCAATTTCTCCATCTCTGCCACATCTGTTCTCAAGATGATACCTTCACTCTAGAGCTTCTGAAATGTCCTGCTCCTTCCGGAAGTATGTCTGCCCCTAATTGATGGAACCCTCAGATGTGCTTCCTCCATTTCTGCTCTGACACCCATTGCCCGCCCCCCACCCCCACCCAAGCAGAA
The DNA here is from genome assembly GCF_009764475.1 of Pristis pectinata. Taxonomy (NCBI): domain Eukaryota; kingdom Metazoa; phylum Chordata; class Chondrichthyes; order Rhinopristiformes; family Pristidae; genus Pristis; species Pristis pectinata. The sequence continues at coordinate 43,083,395 of NC_067405.1, forward strand.
CAGCAGTGGAATTCTCTTGGTTCTAACCTTTTACCCCACCAAACACTGCATCCAATACATTATCCTCTGTCATTTCTGCCAACTACAAAATGATCCCACCACTAGTCACATCTTCCCCTCTTCCCCCCACTCCGACCAGCCGTCTTTTTCCTCCACCCTCCCCCTTGCTTTCTGCACTCTCTTCAGGGCTCCCTGGTCCATACATCCCTCCTCATCCCAATCGCACTTTCCCCTTCGCTGAAGGTGGTGTAACACCTGTCCCTATGTCTCACCACCATCCAGGAACCTAAACAGCCTTTCCAGATGAGGCACAGGTTTAGTTGCACCTCTTTCAACCTGGTCACTTACATTTGGTGCTCATGAAATGGTCTCCTCTACATTGGTGAAACCACTATTACGGCGCCAGCGATTGGGGTTTGATTCCTGTCGCTGTCTGTAAGGAGTTTGGACGTTCTCTTATGTCTGCATGGGTTTCCTCTGGGTGCTCCGGTTTCCTCTCACATTCTAAAGACGTATGGGTAGGTTAATTTGGGGTTTAAAATGGGCGGTGCGGACTCGTTGGGCCGAAAGAACCTGTTACCACGCTGTAAATAAAATTTTTTAAAAAATGTAGACTAGATGACTGCTCTCCAGAGAGTCTGCACTCTGTTTGCAACAGCCAAGCTTCCAGTTGCATGTCATTTTAACTCTCCTTCTCACTCCCACGCTGACCTGTTTGTCCTTGTCCACCTTCATTGCTGTGGAGAGGCCCAAAGCAAATTGGAGGAAAGATATGTCATATTCTGGTTGGGTAGCTTACAACTCAATGGTGTGAGTATTAAATTTTCCAATTTTGGGTAACCCACACTCCTTGTGCTTTCCTCCCAAACATGCTGCCTTCTGCCTTTGTTCATCCTTCCCATCCCCTTCCCTCACCTAGTTCCATCCACCTATTATCCTCTTCCTATCTTCCACCTATTACCTAACAGCCTCTATCCCACCCCACTTCATATTGCTATATACTGGCAATCTTTCCTGTTCTTTTTCAGTCTTGCCGCAGGGTGTCAACCCAAAATATCAACTTGCACCTTTTGCCTCCACAGATGCTGATTGACCCACCGAGTTCTTTCAGTGTTCTGTTTTTGATCAAACCTCCTTCAGCTGGTTCTTCAGTCGTGAGCTCTACTTGGGTACTTTCACCACTGGTCACTCAGTAGTTGTGGTGAGGATGTGGCACCAAATGATTTACAAGTGACTGGTTTGAAGGAGAAGGAAGCAATTGAAGATGTACTACTTTTTTTGTGAAGGTGGATGAGTGCCTATGTTGATTTGATATTGTAAAATTTCACTTGTTTGGCAACATCTGTTATGCTATGCCATGTTTACATAAAAATTGTACTCTGCCTGTAAACTAGTATTATTTCCAAGAATGGGGGTAATGGCTCTTAGTTAATCTGACAGTGGTAATATTAATCAGAAAACTGCTTGGAAATTAGCAGTATTTCATAGTGATTGCAAGTGAGTTTGTTCATTTTAATAGATCATTGTATATAGATTTACTTTTGCATCCTCTCTGTTACTGTCCTGTACCACCTTGGATATTTGCATAGATCAGGAAGTTACAAGATAGTTTGAAGAATTCTGCTGTACCACCCCAACTCCCATTTCTATCCTCAAACTCCAATAATACAGGCTAAATATTAGGTGATTTTTCTTCAAAGAAGAATTGGAAATGTTGGTAAAATCAGTGAACTGGGAGCTGGTAGCAATGTATAATGTATTGATAAGGTCATACTTAATTTCAGAAATGGCCTTGAGATCATTTGGTAGTGGGTAACATTTATTTTCCAAATGAATTATTCAATAAGTGTATTTTTCTTGATGAGGGATGCTTTGCGATGTACGTAGGAGGAATAACTTGAATTTCCTACATTGATATCAATAATACTAATGGAATGGAGTTAACACTCACAATTATTCACTCCAGTTTTTATTTATTTAGCAGTCACATAAGAATGACAATTAGATTTGTATCGTATCTATTGGTGAGTTTACCAAATTTTACTTAAAATGAGCAAAATACTGAAGACGCTGGAAATCTGTGGTGTATTTTCTGTGTTCATGTCCACTTTGGGTTTGAGCAGGGTTAGAACTTTTTTTTAATGTCAACTTTTACTTTACAAGTACATCTGCAGGTTGAAAATTGTGTTTGCATCTGTTGGGAAAAAAAATGTCGTGGGGAACAGGAAGACTTTATAGGACTATCACTGAGACAATGTCCATACCTTTGCGGAGATCAATACTGGCTCATCATTACTCTTTCACTGCTGAAGTTTCCAAGCCTTTCCCCAATATATGCTTACAACATCTTGCTTGTTATTAGCATGGGAGGTCAATATTTTCAGTAGCTTTTATTGTTCACACATTGTCCGTTTAGTTATTCATAAATAATAGAGAATTTCTTCTGTTTTAAAATTGGCAAATTTGAAGTCAAAGACTTTAGCAATTCATCAATTTAAAAATTATGTTTGTATTCAAATTCCTTTAGGCTCTTGCACAGTCTGTCTAACCTTAGACTCTGTATCCTAATTCAACAGTGTATCTTCTGAAAGTTTTCCATTCTTCTTGTGCATCTCCCATTTCCTTTATTCAAACTTTTGGCAGCCATTCCTTCAGTTGTCCAGACCCTAATTCTTTTATTTTTCACTGCTTCTCCACCTGCTGTTTAAAACCTAATTAAATGACAATGTGTTGGTCATCTGGCCTGTTGCTGTTCCTGATTGACTTGAATTTTAGTAAAAATGCATTGGTTGTGATCTTTTTTCGCCACTTCTTTAAAGATCCTATGATGCAGGCCATTAGATTCAAGGGACTTGTAAGGCATTTGTGCTGTTACTTTAGTGATAATTGTTCTTAGTTCCTCCCTTTTTTTGCTTGTTGATTTTTGTAATATTATTGTGAAAACCTCCACCATTTCCTTATTTTTCATTTTTAATTTCTCAGTTTCTTTCACTAAGTAACCAGCATTTCAGATGGTTACTCCACTCTCGGAATACTGGCAGGGACATTTTTGTTTAATCCTGTAAGATGTTCTTTCTTCAATTTTTGTAGGCATCCTTCATTGGTTTCTATAACTTTCCAATCCTTCTGATTTTCTGCTAATCTTCTCAAAATTGTATGCTGTTTAATCTGACACTTAACCATTTTAGTTAGCCACAGATGGCTTCTTGTAAAACTTTTCTTTCTCATTTGATTATATCTAGAAAATTCTGAAGTAGTTCCTTAAAGTCTAATGTTGTTTATGTACTGTCTCACTTTTAATTTATTATCCATTCTGCTTTAGCCAACTTTACCTTTGTAAGTCTGTCATCACCTTTATTTAAATTTAAGACAGGGTGGAGTTGAGATTCATCACTGAATTCAAGTCCATCGTTGTTGGTACCATGTGTGTGATGGGATTTGTGAGCGAAGCTGGGATTGTTCTCTTAACAGAAATTAAACAGATTGAATAGAAGCATTCCAAGCATATGGGATATAGTAAGATGTGAGGAAACCATTTTGTCTGAAAGGAGGATTTGAAACCAGAAGACGAAATTTAATCAGTTGGCAAAAAGTCAAAAGTGATGTCTGGAATATATTGGATGAAAGAGTGATGGAAGAAGATTCATGGGTAAATTTAAGAAGGAAATTGTATGTGTAGTTGAAAAGGAAATATTTAGTTGCTATAGGGAACAAGGAAGGGAGTTGGACTAATTTTCAATGAGCAATTGGTGGCATGACGGACCAAATGTCACCTCTGCTACTGGATCTTGTAAATTTCTAGGGTTATTCTGTTAGAGCTTATTGGACAGTGTGCATTGGTGTTGGAATGTAAAACATTTTGAATCTCCTTGTGTAGCTGATTGACATTGTTGAAACTAAGAAGGTGAGTGACAAACCTCCATTTTTAACAATACTGGAAGGAGGAAGCAATAGCCTCTTCTCATCACCCATATTTTGAAATAAGAACTATATGGAACTGGATTAAATGATGAAATTCATTTCACATAGGACCCTTTCTTTCGACACATAGTGATTTGATGCTGTCTGGTTCATTGCTTCTCCCATCGGTTGCATAAAGTTGGAGGAATTGTCGAAAATTGCAGGAATTTGCAATGTAATCTTGGTGTAAAATACAGTGGCATTGTTGCATTTCTGTAGGAGATGTAACTGACTTTATAACACCATCCTGAGCATACCACTCAGCAAAAACTTAATTTTGTGTCTGTGGACTGTGAGTTCTTCAGCTAAATATTTTAAAATACAATGGATTTTGATTATTTGGGAGCTTGGTCTTCCAATATTCTGCTTTGTATTCTATAGGTTTGTAGTTAATGTGCATATTCTCCTTCTGGATTTACTGTCTCAACATTCTTTATTGTGACTGACAGCTCAGCCTGCATGATGGTATCATGGTAAATTCCAGTCATCTCCTTGACCTAATGTCTGACAGCAAATGACATCAAAGTGAAAGCCCTCATCACGTAAATTATTTGAGGTCTATGGTAAATCCTATCACTTCACAACTGACCGCAAAATCTAGGCCAGTGTTTAATATAGTTATAGTTTTTGATTTTAACCAATAAGGTAAGAATTGTTCGACTGTAGTGCGCACAAACTATGCTGAGCATCAAAGTTTGTACCAAATGCGCGCTTGCGTTTTCTTGGTGTCGCCCTTGTGTATCATCTCTCATTAGATCCTTACCTCTTGCCTCAAGGTCCAGCAGCATGATTATCATCATTAGAGTAATTAGGGGGAACATTTACATAAACGTATATACCTTTTCTAGATTAAATCATTACAATTTGACAATGGTAAAATAATTTTAACTGTAACAAAGTTATAGGAATTATTAAAATACACTTTGATAAAACACAAAGCTATGTATTGCATTGAAAACTGGGATTGGCAATTCACTTAATTTGTTTTGTATCCATGTAATCACATCAAGCTGATTTTTTTTTTATATTGCGTGTGTGGAAAATGAAATTGCCAACTTTTTCAAACCATATCCTTCTCAGTTACCTATATCTTTAGATTCTTTTACTTTAATCTTATTACTCTTGTACCTTATATCTTGTAACCACTGACTTTTAATCTGCACTTATGTAACTGACTTCAGATGGGATATTTGGCATTAATTGAAAAAAATGCATTGCCTATTTTTACATAGACTACACACCAATAGATCATTAGAGAAGGAAAATACTGTGGAGACAGAAATCTGAAATAGAAATGGAAAATATTGGAAATACTTATTATTCATAGAGTACTACAGCACAGAAACAGGCCCTTTGTTGACCTGATCTGCCTAGTCCCATCTACCTGTACCCAGACCATATCCCTCCAAACCTCTCTTGAATGTTACAATTGAATCCGCATCTACTACTACTGCTGGCAGCTCGTTCCACACTCACACACCCTCTGAGTGAATCCTCCTCAGATTCCCCTTGTATATTTCACCTTTCACCCTAAACCTATGTCCTCTAGTTCTAGTCTCACCCAATCTTAGGGGAAAGAGCCTGTATGCATTCACCCTATCTATACCCCTCATAATTTTGTATACCTCTATAAGATCTCCCCTCATTCTCCCACACTCCAGGAGATGTACTGGATGCCAGAAAATATACTTGACTTTTTTTGAATAACCTACTTGCCTTTGGATTGGACAGTAAGATGCTAAGAAAAGTTAGCTTCTCATCTCGAACCCTTGCCTTTTGATCCACTTGCTAGTGTTTCATTGTTGCAGACCTAATTTGAATATAAAGGTCTTTTGGTACAATGGAAAGGATTATACCAGAAGTAATTTCTGGATATCAATGTGAATTGCAGTCATTTGGTTCCTATGGCCAAATGTGAATTCTAAGTAATGCAATGTAGCATTAAAAATATATGCCATCACCAAACATGACTTCCAGCATTCTGAAATAGTAATTCCCTCTAGGACATTCTGGAAAAATAGTCAAGATGCAACTTTAATGCACTTAATTCATCAAAGAAAAACATTCCTACTTTCCTTTTTAGTGATCTAATTAAGTGTGTAATAATGGGAAAAGGACACCTATTTCTGCATAAGAGAAGTTTGTCTGCTGCTTAAGCTTTCTTTTGCTAAGCGGGAGTAACTGTCCATCTTCCACTGTCACAGCTGGCTGGGCAACCACAAGCATAAATTTACATTTAGTGCTCTAGTCATCAATAAGTAAATTATTAAAGTATAAATTCATTGTGTTAGTATGTCATATGCATTTGAAGAAAAAGCTTGTATTTATAGAATACTTCATGTCCTTGAGTTGCTTAAAAGACCTTCACAGATAAATTGTTTTGGTAGTGCAGTTACGATTATTAAGATAAATGTGGCATTTATCTTTGTAGAGAACAAACTCCTTGAACAACATATGAAACTAATCACTTTTTTGTTGCTATTAAATGAGGGACAAATGTTGGCCTGAATACCAGGAGGATGTTCCTCATGTGGAAGTGTCTTGGGTTCTTAAACCAGATGGATTGGGCCTTGACCATAACCACTCATAGATGGGCTATTTAATAACTCTAATCAGAATCAGGTTTATTATCATTTGTGAAATTTGTTGTTTTGTGGCAGCAGGTCAGTGCGAAGACATACAATTACTATAAATTACGAAGTAAATAGTGCGAAAAAAAAGGAATAATGAAGTAGTGTTCATGGGTTTATGGACTGCATCACAAATGTTGAGAGTTCTATGTACGTTTATCAGCAACTCTCAGTGCAACTGTCACCAAGTTCTGGTGCAAACACATAATCTGAAGTTTGGTGGGTGAGCTTTGCTAGCAACTTGACCATGCTTAGATGTTACATTACTGTATAGGGGAAAAGAACAATTATATGGCAATACCCTTTAGTTTTGGATTCATTTTTTAAAATATGTGTTTTTTAAGTCTTCAATTTTTAAATGTCAGTAACATTCCAAGTGCTTAATAGATTTAACAGCTGACAAATTTTAGGGGTATGGCATAGCAATTTCATGGACAGGGTCTGTTTTAGTTGCTAGGTGATGGAATTGTATTACGTTGGACCTCACCATTTGGGTTGGGGTGACTTTGGTCAGCATTTGCAAATCTGGGAAAGATAAGTCTGTATTTGATATGTTTGTCAAGAGCGATTGCAAGTACCTTGTTTCTGGCAGGAAGTTCTGGCCTGTATGTCTGAGGAATCCTTAACAGATCCCAGCATTTCTCCTGCTAACATTATGCTTATTGATCTCCAGTTCTGTTTTGTCTCTCCCTCCTTTCTTAAATATTGGGGTTAGATTTACTACCTTCCCATTTGTGGGAATCATCCTCTAGTCAATGGCATTTTGGAAAATGACAACCAGTACATCCACTTTCTTCATCACATCTCCTCTTTAAAAACTGGAATTTATTGGTTTTCAGTCCCATTAATTTCTCAACTATGTCTTGTACTAATTTCATCTCTTCAGACTCTACACTTCCACTATTTCCAGGAGGTTTTCTATGTCATCTCCTGTGAAATTATTTGTTTTTTTTTATCTTTGCCATTTCCTTATCCCCCCCCCCAATATAATTCTGTCTCAGTTTGTAATGGAACCACATTAACTTTAGCTAATATTTTGCTTTTCTCAATATATGAATGCTTTAACATATGTTTATGCTCCTCACTGGATTACTCACATACTCACCCTTATCAATGTGCTGTTCCATCTTTGCTGAATTTTGAAATTTTCCCAATTCTCAGGCCTGCTGCCCTTTTGGCAACTAATACAAGGTTTTTTCTTTGATCTATTACTATGCTTAACTTGTTAGCCATAGTTGGACCACTTTTCCTGTTGGGTTTTGTGCCTTAAATGAATACTTGTTGTAAACTGTTATTAATTTTTATATGTTAACCATTGTTCCTACATGGTTTGGAGTAGGGTGATGGTTTGAGAGAAATCTGTGAAGGAAGATGCAAAGCAATAGCCAAAGGCTGTAGAAAAAGTACACCTCCAGTATTGCAGTATTCCAGTTAGAAGGAATATAAGTGAGACCAGTAAAGCATTGGGAATTAGTACTGCTATAATCAAAAGTTTTTTAACAAACACTTAACACTTAATAACTGCAATATTTAAATGAAACTTAATTTGGTAAATCATGTTCAAATTCTAACTGTTAACAGCATGAGGCCAGGTAGAGATATAGTGTTGGTTCAGTGGGTTATGGGTCATTGGTAAGGTCAGCAGTTGTTGCCCATCCATGCTTGCTGTAGAGAAGTCATGGTGTTGAACTGCTGTAATCCATGTACCAGGGGCAGGAAATTGCATCATTTACTCAAGTTGCAGTGCCCTATGCAACAGTTAATGTAGTGCTTTGCCATTATATAACACAGATTTTTCTAACTAAAAATATTAACCTCATTTTTAGTGTAAGTGTGGAGAAGATGTTCACAATTGAAATAAGTTTTTGTATTAAAGGAAAATACATAGAACATTACAGCACAGTACAGGCCCTTCGGCCCACGATGTCGTGCCAACATTTTATCCTGCTTTTAGACCTATGTAACCCTTCCCTCCCACATAGCCCTCCATTTTTCTGTCATTCATGTGGCTATCTAAGAGTCTCTTAAATGTCCCTAATGTATCTGTCCCCACAACCTCTACCAGCAGTGTGTTCCAAGCACCCACCACTCTGTGTGTAAAAAAAAAACAAAAAAAACTTGCCTCTGACATCCCCCTTATACCTTCCTTCAATCACCTTAAAATTATGCCCCCTCATGTTAGCCATTTTCACCCTGGGGAAAAGTTACTGACTGTCCACTCGATCTATGCCTCTTATCAACTTGTACACCTCTATCAAGTCACCTCTCATCCTCCTCCTCTCCAAAGAGAAAAGTCCTAGCTCACTCAACCTATCCTCATAAGACATGCTCTCCAATCCAGGCAGCATCCTGGCAAGTCTCCTCTGCACCCTCTCTAAAGCTTCTACATCCTTCCTATAATGACCAGAACTGAAAATACTCCAAGTGTGGTCTAACCAGAGTTCTATAGAGCTGTGGTTACTAGTAATCAATCTACTGGTTTCTAGTAATCAGAAATTCAAATGGAAAATGATAGACTACATCTATACAGAGATTTACAAAGTTGATATATCAGATTGCTGACCTTTCGTAGGAGATTTTTTTGGCCATGGGGTAAGAAAAATGAGGTTGAAGGAAGGAGGACAACCAGAGAAAGATGGGAGTTGAGGATCAGAACAAGGTTTGGGGATCCTCAGTCATCCAGCCTTAGAACTTTCCAATATATTAGCAGCTCAGTTCTTGAGTTCTGATCGCCCACTGTTTGCAACAAAGCCTTCAAGGCTTTAGGCTCTGAAATTTGCTTCCTGAATCTTGTTGACTCTCAATTTCCCTAACCTCTTCTGAAACATTGTTTAAAGCCTACCTCTCCTATCAAATGTATTTCAACTTATATCAATAAGTGTGAAGTGGTTCATTTTGGTAGGTCAAATATGTTGGCGGAATATAGTCTTAATGGTAGGACTCTTGGCAGTGTGGAGGATCAGAGGGATCTTGGGGTCTGAGTCCATAGGACGCTCAAAGTGGCGGCACAGGTTGACTCTGTGGTTAAGAAGGCATATGGTGTATTGTCCTTCATCAATGGGGGAATTGAATTTAGGAGCTGTGAGGTATTGTTGCAGCTATATAGGTCCCTGGTCAGACCCCACTTGGAATACTGTGCTCAGTTCTGGTCGCCTCACTACAGGAAAGATGTGGAAGCCATAGACAGGGTGCAGAGGAGATTTACAAGGATGCTGCCTGGAATGCGGAGCATGCCTTATGAAAGCAGGTTGAGGGAACTCGGCCTTTTCTCCTTGGAGAGACAGAGGATGAGGGGGGACCTGATAGAGGTGTATAAGATGATGAGAGATATTGATAGGGTAGATAGTCAGAGGCTTTTCCCCAGGGCTGAATTAGTGGCCACAAGAGGACGTAGGTTTAAGGTGCTGGGGAGTAGGTATAGGGGAGATGTCAGGGGTAAGTTTTTTTACTCAGAGTGGTGAGTGCGTGGAATGGGCTGCCGGAAACGGTGGTGGAGGTTGATACGATAGGGTCTTTCAAGAGACTGTTAGATCAGTATGTGGAGCTGAGGAAAATAGAGGGCTATGGGTAAGCCTAGTAATTTCTAGGGTAGGGACATGGTTGGCACAGCTTTGTGGGCCAAAGGGCCTGAATTGTGCTGTAATTGTTCTATGTATTTGACATGGTACCATACTTTGGTAATGTTCCCTCCTTTGAAGCACTGGGATGTGTTGTTGCCTTAAAGGTGCTCGATGACTGCAAGTTGTTTTTGTTGTTTGCCCTTGGATAAGGAAGGGAGACAGCTGAGCCAAGATTCGGACCATGAACTCTTTGCACTTGGAGGGGGAGATGTTTTTCAGAAGAGAAAAACCACCAAGGACAATCTTGGACTAATGAGCATGTTTGGCAGATTAGAGCAGGACTTGAATACAGTGTGAATGGTCTAGCCAGAGCTGTTGACACATGGTTAAACCAGTTGTCTGCCATGTCTCCTCAGTCTGACCTTGGACTTAATGGAGTAGAGGTGAGTTTTTGTTTTACTGGGTGAGCACTGAGGATAGGAAATGGTTTTAATGGAGGTAAAGGCATCAAAATCAAAATATGAATATGGTTGAGCAGATTGGGAGCACATAATTCTGGTGCTGCTACTTGATCTGGAGCTGCTGGGTCTGTTTTTAATCTCTGCTGGTTAGCAGACTATTCTGTGAAGATGGAAATTGGTCTTCACAAAACTAAAGTTAATCATAAATACTACAGAAGATGAATGCTAAGTGGATTTCTGAGCCAATTCGTATGTTCATAACAGAAAATGCTGGAAATACTTGCACAGCGAGTGAAGCAGGATTAATGTTTCAGGTTGTAGACCACCTTTCAGAATTGACTTTTCATCAATTCAAACTGGTTCACCACCATCTTCTCAAGTGGATTTTGGGATTATAAATGCTGGTCTTGCCAGTGATGTCTTGAATGGCAAAAAAACATTTTTAAAAATCCAAAAATATCTTAACTCTGTTTCTCTCTCCACAAATGCTGTATTACCTGCTGAGTATTTCCAGCATTTTGTTTCTATTTCAAATTTTCCTGACCTGCAGTTTTTTGCTTTTCAACTATTATTTCCTTGTTTTGATCCTCTCGCCTGCTCTTGTCCCTTCGTGGTACTGGAGACATAATCGATGCTGAACATTGTTTCCCCCACCAAGTGTGTATTCTCTTCTCTTGCTTCCTCTTGCCTTTTTTCAAATGATGTTCAACATGGAGCAGTACTGATCATTTGAGGGAGGGCAGATGAAGGGAATCAGCAGGAGCTTTCTTTGCTTTAGGTCAGACATGAACAATGTGACATTAAGGGGCCTAGCTCTTTGTCACCCTTTTCATCAGCTGACCAATGGAACAAGTTGTACACATTACTGGTGAAGGAGGAAACTGGGACGTAGGCTGTTTGGTTGATATCGTATGATCTATGCCATGTTGTTGGTCGACTAGTTTTGGAACAATACTTGTAACTTTACACTAGGCCCCGCCAGTTAGTGAGGTGTCTTTGCACGGTTAACTCCCTTGGATGTCTTCACTGTTTTGCAAGTAGTAACCAAATGGCATGTTGGGTTTCATTACTTTTTAATGCAGGTGATCAGTTCAGCTCTGGCTTGCTCGGCCATTTTAGTAGGCAGTCAAGGGCGAAGTTCATTGGTGGTACTAGAGTTGCACAACTAGAGAGCAATGACTAAGTTGATTTTTACTGACAATCTGAAAGCTTTATGGCACTAGTGCCAGCATTTTATTTCTGGTTACTAGCTTTTGAAATAGAATTTGAATTTTCACACTTTAGACTATTAATCCAGGCTGGTAGACTATTAAAATCACAGAAATGTAAGAAAATTTATGATACAAAAGGAAGCCAATTGGTCCATCGTGTCTGTGCTGGTTGTAAGAGGGTTACCAACTTATTACAGCTTTCCATTACTAGGTCTGTAACTTTGCAGCTCGTGGCTCCTTGAGTACACGTCCAACCACTATTTAAATGTTTAAAAGATTTCTGTTTTTCTGACAGTGAATTCCAGTTCCCAACACTCTTGGGTGAAAGAGTTTTTCTTCCCATGTGCTCTGATCCTCTTACCAGTTATTGAATATAAGAAAGCAGAATAGGAATAGGCCATCTGGCCCTCCAAGCCTGTTCCACCATTCATTAAGATTATAGTTGATCTTCTACCTCAGCACTGTTGAAGTATCCCTTGATTCCCTTAATGTCTTTAAATTTGTGCCCCAATTTTTTAGCCCTCTGTTAGGGTAAATCAGAAAATCACGTTTCCTTTATCTAGGCCTCTCATCATTTTATACATTTCCATTAAGTCTTCAACAGCCACCCCTGTTTCTGAGAAAACAATCCTTTTCCAAACCTTTCCAATGATGCTGTAATTTTCCAGTCATGACATCATCTTCGTTCATATCCTGTGCATCCACTCCAGAGCAAATATGCCTTTCCTCTTATGTGGTGACCAAAATGGTATACCATATGCATGTTGTATGCCTTTTTATCTACCTTATTACCCTATCCTATTGACATTAAAAATCTGTCGCATACACTCCAAGTTCCCTCTGTTCCTTCACACCACTCCATATCATCCCATTTATTGTATATTCCATTTGCCATTTTTCTGCCCAGCTGACTAAGCCATAGGTTTTTCTGCAGCCGAAAGACTTCCTCCTCATCATTGGCTATAAAGCCTTTTGTTTTTAATACTTGCAGTTGTCTTTATCATGCAGCTGACTTTTGTGACTAAAATATATATATGCATATATACAAAGAAAAGTAAGGTACTAGTACTGAGCTCTGAAACTCCACTGTTAGCAGTCTTCTGGTTTAAAAAAAAATTACACCTATCAGCTTTTGCTTTCTGTTCGTGAGAATTTTGTATCTTATTTGTCAATCTGCTTTAGATCCTTTGGGCATTTTCTTTTTTGTTTGACCAATCTGCCATGTGGGATCTTGTCAAGAGCCTTGCTAAAACCCATGCAAACCACACCAGATGCACTATCCTTGGGGGAACCACCCACCCGTTACCACCTTAAAGAAATCACCGGTAGTAAGACATAATCATAAATCCACGTTGACTGTTCTTGATTAATCTATGTCTTTCTAAATGCAGGTTTGTATTGTCCCTCAGACTGTATTCCTATAAGTTGCTCACCACCATAGTTCATTCATTGACATAGAGCCAGCAAGGCTGAGGAGGAAAATTCCAAGATGTTACTGGGGGAGAAAACCCGCAGCAGTGTGTTGGGGAGAACTAAGCTTGTTAGCCTGAGAGTGGGTCGGTGTCAGAGTGTTAGCTGAGAGCAGAGAACCGAGAAAGAAAATCAAAAAAGATCTGCAGATGCTCAAAATCTGAAATAAGTTGCAAGAAACACTTGAACAACAGGCAGCATCTGTAGGAAGATGAGTTAACTTTTCAGGCCTGAGATCCTTCAGAACTGGGACAGGGAAAATGAATGAGTTTTCAGAAGCAGAGAAGGTGGGGGAATATGGCTAGAAGAAAGAAAATATCTGTGATGAGACCAAATCCATTAATGTGGCAATTAGAAGTGCATTATGTTTCTTTGTATTATGTGTAACTAATAGCAGGACAATGGGACATGCGCAGCCGGTCAAAATATACAAAGAGAGAAAAGTAGAACCATAATCACAGATGGATAACTGGCAGAAATGGCCAGTCTAATATAGACAGAAGGGAAGAGTCATTTACCTAAATTGGTGAATTCAGTATTGGGTCTGAAATGCTCCGCCGTGCCCAGGTGAAATATGATGTGCCTCAAGCTTGCATTGGGCCTTATTGTAATAATGCAGGAGACCCCAACAGATAGGTCAGAGTGGGATGGAGAATTAAAGTGACTGGCATTGAGGAGCTTGGGGTTGCTCCTTTGGAGAGAATGTAGGCGTTCCACTTAACTGTCATCCAAGCTGTATATGGTTTCTCCAGTGTAGATGAGGCCATATCGTGAACACTAAAGGCATACACTAGATTGGAAGAAGTGCATGCAAATCATTGCTTCACTTGGAAAGACTGGTTGGGTCCCTGGAGGATGATAAGGGAATAGGTGAAAGGATGGGTTGCGTCTCCTGTGGTTGCATGGGAAAGTACCATAAAATGGGGAAGAGTTGGGGGAACCAAAACATTGACTGGGGAGTTGAAAAGCAAGTGATTATTTTGAAATGCTCTAAGTAGAGGGTAATTTTCTTGGAGCTGGCAAAAATTGCAAAGGGTGATCCAATGAATGTGGGTGCTAGTGGAATGGAAGGTGAGGACCAGGGGATCTTTGTTCTTCTTCTGTCCAGGAGGAGAGGAGGTGAGAGCAAAAGTGTGGGAAATGGATGAGATGCAGTCAAGGGCTCTGTCCACTAGTAAAGGGGAAGCCATGGTTCAGGAAGAAGGGATGACAGGATGCATGTATACAGAAAGTCTCATTGGAACAAATGCAACAGAGATGAAGGAACGGGCAGAATGGAATTGAATCTTTACAAGAGGAAGTGTAGTCAAAGTAGCTGTGGGAGTCTGTGGGCTAATAATGGATGTTTGGAGAAAGAAATTCTTGCTGTTAGGAGGTGGCTTAGTGACAAAAGGAAAGTGTTACTTTTATCAAATAAACTTCTTCACTTTTGTGTCTGATTCAAAATTGGTGGTTACCTTTCTTTCAGTTATTGTTCTTGCAATTTTAGCATCTATAATTTCTAGGTCCATTTCCAGAAGATTAGTCTTTTAGTTTTTATAGGTTAGTTTATCAATTTATTGCATGTTAGTGTCTTGAATCATTGTAAAGTATTTTCAATTATAAAGTTCTGTGATTTTTGACATCAGTGGATTGACTTTTATGGCTGACCAGGATTACACTTGCTTCACTCTAGGACTTTTTGCATCCTGGGTAATCTTAGTATTGAAGCTTTAGGAGCAATGGGACACTCTTGTGATTGGGGGAATCTTGGGAGTTTTTTAGATATACATTCCATGATTTAACTCCAGTTTATTGGAGGATGGAGAAGGTGAACGGGTAGTAAGTAGGAGCAAGATGCTGGTAGTGCAGAGCTATCTCATGTAGATGACCCTTGCTAATTGGTTTTCATTAAGGACTAGTGGAAGTTGAGGCAGTGACAACATGGAGGAACGTATTACGAATCAAATACTGTTGGTGATTTGACTGTACACAAGAAAAATGGAATGATGTAGTGTCATGGGGTGCGGATTCTGCTTTAACTCCATTTACAAGTTTGCAGGTGACACAACCGTCGTGGGCCAAATCTCAGATAACAATGAGGCAGAGTATACGGAGGAGATAGAGAACCTAGTGACATGGTGTCATGACAACAACCTTTCCCTCAATGTCAGCAGAGTAAAAGAGCTGGTCATTGACTTCAGGAAGGGGGGCAGTGCACATGCTTCTGTCTACGTCAATGGTGCTGAGGTCAAGAGAGTTGAGAGCTTCAAGTTCCTCGGAGTGAACATCACCAATAGCCTGTCTTGGTCCAACCATGTAAACGCCACAGCCAAGAAAGCTCACCAGTGCCTCTACTTCCTCAGGAGGCTAAAGAAATTTGGCATGTCCACTTTGATCCTCATCAATTTTTATTGATACACCATAGAAAGCATCCTATCTGGATACATTACGGCTTGGTATGGCAACTGCTCTGCCTGTGATAAACAAGAAACTGCAGAGAGTTGTGAACACAGCACGTCATGGAAACCAGCCTCCCCTCCGTGGACTCTGTCTACACTTCTTGCTGCCTCCGTAAAGCAGCCAACATAATCAAAGACCCCACCCACTCCGGATATTCTCTCTTCTCTCCCCTCCCATCGGGCAGAAGATAGAAAAGCCTGAAAGCACGTACCATAGGCTCAAGAACAGTTTCTACCCCACTGTTATAAGACTATGGAATGGTCTCCTAGTACAATAAGATGGACTCTTGACTTCACAATCCCCCTTATTATGGCCTTGTATCCTTGCATCTTGTGTTCTGCCTGCACTGCACTTTCTCTGTAACTGTAACACTTTATTCTGCATTCTGTTATTGTTTTCCCTTACTACCTTAATGCACTTCTGTAATGAAATGATCTGTATGGATGGCATGCAAGGCAAGTTTTTCCACTGTACCTTGGTACATATGGCAATAATATTCAATTCCAGTTGATGGGTAAGGTCAGAGATGGAAGTGCCAACCATAATTATGATTCTTGACTGGTATGAGGGTGAAGGATGTTTTGGTACAGGTCCAAAGCATCCTGTGACAGAAGAGGAATGGACTGAAGCTGTGCGCCTCGTGGGAACCAATTATGTAGGCTAAGGCCCTTCAAGTAGAGTTTCAAGAACTAGGATAAAGATGAATGAATGGGGCCTCGGAGGTAGTAATCTCTTGATAACTTCCATTGGCACATGCTAGTGATTATTGGAAATGTGCAGTTAATGCATTTTTGGGAATGGGCTACTTGCACAAGGTGGATTGATTCTGAACAGAAATAGGACCAGCATTTCTGGAAAATTACAGAACTAACACATCAACATTAATTTGTATTGGCCCATGTCTGTCGTGTAAATAATTTGTGCCTGCAGATCACCAACATTATCAGGTGGGTTATAGAGAGAGACATTGTGGGAATGGGTCTTTTGGCCCACCAAGTCCACATTGGTTATCAAGCTTCTATTTATAGATTCTACATTAATCCCATTTTTTAATCTCCCCACATTTTCATCAACTTCCCTCAGATTGTATCAGTATACAGTGGCTAATTAACCTATCAATTTAGACGTCTTTAGTTTGTGGTGGGAAACTGGAGGAAACCCAAGGGGCCACAGGAAGAATGTGCAAACTCCTCACAGACAGTACCCAAGGTCAGGATTGAACCTGGGTCTCTGGCAATGTGAGGCAGCTGCTCTACTAGCTGTGCCACTGTGCTGCCATAGGATTGTGATGTGGTCAGGAATGGGTTCTGATATTCTTGGTTATGGAGCATTCATATAAGTAAAGAAAGTGTATAGGAATATTAAGAATCATAAAGTTATAAATTGAAAAAATATACACAGTAATTCTAGGGTTGAATCAATTTGGCTTGATTCAAGGAGCAGAGTGGATGCTGCTATTTAGTTGGGAGCTTTTTTTTTAAAGAGGTGCAAACAAGATAGATGAAAAAATAGAATCAGAATCAGGTTATCACTGACGTATGTCATTAAATTTGTTGTTTTGTGGCAGCAGTACAGTGCAAGACATAAAAATTACTATAAGTTACAAAAATAAATAGTGCAAAAGAGGAATAATGAGGTAATGTTCATGAGTTCATGGACTGTTCAGAAATCTGATGATGGGGGGAAGAAGCTGTTCCTAAAATGTTGAGTCTGGGTCTTCAGGCTCTTGTACATCCTCCCCAATGGTAGTAACGTGAAGAAGGCATGTCCCGGGTGGTGAGGGTCCTTAGTGATGGATACCGCCTTCTTGAGACACCGCTTCTCGAAAATGTCCTCAATGCTGGGGAGGGTTGTGCCCGTGATGGAGCTGGCTAAGTATACAACCCTCTGCAACCTCTTTTGATCCTGTGCATTGGCGCCTCCATACCAGGCAGTGATACAACCAGTCAGAATGTTCTCTACTGTACATATGTAGAAGTTTGCAAGAGTCTTTGGTGAGGTACCAAATCGCCTCAAACTCCAAATGAAGTAGAGCTGCCGGCATGCCTTTGTGATTGCATCAATGTGTTGAGCCCAGGATAGATCCTCTGAGATGTTGACGCCCAGGAACTTGAAGCTGCTCACCCTTTCCACCGTTGGCCCCTCAATGAGGACCGGTGTGTGTTCTCCTGACTTCCCCATCCTGAAGTTCACAATCAATTCCTTGGTCTTGCTGAGGTTGAGTGCGAGGTTGTTGTTGCAACTCCATTCAACCAGCCGATCTATTTCACTCCTACGTGCCTCCTTGTTGCCATTTGAGACTCTGCGAACAACAGTGGTGTCATTGGCAAATTTATAGATGACGTTTGGGGTGTGCCTAGCCACACATTCATGAGTGTGGATAGAGTAGAGCACACATCCTTGAGGTGTGCCTGTGTTGATTGTCAGCGTGGAAGAGATGTTACTACCAATCAGCACTGACTGTGGTCTTCCGATAAGGAAGTAGAGGATCCAGTTGCAGAGGAGGTACAGAGACCCAGGTTCCGAAGCTTGTTGATTCGTATGGGGGGGGGGGGGGGTGATGGTGTTGAATGCCGAGCTGTAATCAGTAAACAGCAGCCTGATGTACGTTTTGCTCTTGTGTTGGTACTCCAAAGCAGAGTGGAAAGCCAGTGAGATTGCATCCACTGTAGACCTGTTGTGGCAGTAGACAAATTGTAGCAGGTCCAAGTCCTTGCTCAGGCAGGAGTTAATTCTAGCCATGACCAACCTCTCAAAGCACTTCATCACAGTAGATGTGAGTGTTACCAGGTGATAATCGCTGAGGCAGCTCACCCTGCTCTTCTTGGACACTGGTATGATTGATGCCCTTTTGAAGCAGGTGGGAACCTCCGACTGCAGCAGTGAGAGGTTGAAGATGTTCTTGAACACTCCAGCCAGTTGGTCGGCACAGATTTACCGTGGCCTAACGCCTCGCAAGGGTTCACGCTCTTGAAGGATGTTCTGACATCGGCCTCCAAGACAGATCACGGGGTTGCCAGATGCTGTGGGGATTCGCACATGTGCAGTGTTATTCTCCCTTTCAAAGTGTGCATAAAAGGCATTGAGCTCATCAGGGAGTGAAGTATCACTACCATTTATTCTGTTACGTTTTGCCTTTTAGGAAGTAATTGCATGCAAACCCTGCCACAGCTGCCGTGTGTCCGATTGTGTCTCTAACTTCACATGGAATTGCCTTTTTGCTCTCACGATGACCTTCTGTAGGTCGTACCTGGACTTCTTGTAGGTTTCTGGATCGCTGGTCTTGAATGGCACAGAGCTAGCCCTCAGCAGACTGAGAATCTCCCAGTTCATCCAGGGCTTCTGGTTTGGGAAGACTCGGTATGTTCTCAAAGGCACACACTCATTCACACAGGTCTTGATGTAGTCGGTGAAGGCCATGGCATATTCGGATCTGAAGATGAATCCTGAATATTGTCCAGTCCACCAATTCAAAGCAGTTCTGTAAACACTTCTCCGCCTCCCTTGACCATACCTTCGTGGTCCTCACCACTGGTGCTGAGGTCCTCAGTCTCTGCCTGTATGCTGGGAGTAGAAGTACAGCCAGGTGATTGGACTTGCCAAAGGGAGGGTGTGGGATGGCACATTAAGTGTTCTTGATGGTGGTGTAGTATAGTAATGTTGGGAGTTTTTAGTTGACCCTAATATTGGCTGAAATACACAGTGCTGATGGTAGAGGGGGATGTGTACACAGAAATGTCTTTACCCTGGTACTTTGCTTAGTGTTCAGGATGCTTTGGGATTATGACTTGGATGCATTTTAATTTGGCACCAGAAGTGGTCATTACAGTGTTATTTATGTGTGTTACTGGCAGCACTGCTGTGAACCCCTACTCTCAGCTGGTGTTCTCGCAGCATTGAAGGTTGGTGTTGGGAGTGTCGAGGCAGTTACTCTGTGCTCAGGTGCGGCCATTCCATACGGAGTCTCACAGCATTGTATGGCCCACAACTCATTGTGGTAAGGCCACCTGTGAGGGCTGGTGTTGGTGTGGCTGCTCAGAACTGAGACTAATGGCTGGCATGAGGTGCAGCCCATGCTGGAGACTAGAAACTCCATGGATTGACAGACTTCCTAGATCTCTTTCATCACCTATTGGATGTGTTAGAAGCCTTCCCCTCCCCCTCCGTCCCTCATATGGCTATAAAACTACCCTCATCCCAAAGTGTCTCCATGGTAACAAACTCAACTGAGAGGGCAGTTTTCATCACATTGAACAGGAGGTAACGAGAGAGACTGTAGGATCCAAGTGGAGCAACAGCTCTCAGCAATGGCCTGCACTCACCATGCCATCTTGGGTGCAACTCGGAGCCTGCACTTGAGCATGGAGTAGCTGCCTCGACACTCCCAACACCAGCCTTCACAGGCAGCCTCTCCATGACAAGTCTTGGGTGCTTCATTGCTGAAGGTGTGCCAGGTTCCTTGCCCCAAAATATACACCAACAGGAAGGGCAGGGTTTTGAGCCAGGTTCCCAGCACAGTGGCACACAGCCCAAACAGGTGAACATTTTAAACTATGGGAGGTTACAATGTTCAGACTTCAGGATCATAAACACTATCATCAATCAGTGCTCTGTGGGATAGTGCTAAACAGGATACCAGTATATCTTTAGTATTTCTGCCTTGTACTAATACATGCAGTATAAACTTGTAGTTACTTAACTACAAATTGTTGCAGAACAGTTTCATAAAACTTGTTTGACTCCAGACATTTAAAACTACATAGGGTGAGGAGGTGGAGCAACAGGAACCTCTGGTACTAATTCATGTATCAAATAAGGGTAGAGCTGAGTGAGTTTTTGCATCTCAAATTCTGAAACAAAAATAACATTTGAATGGCTAGATGAAAGTTTTGCCAAGGCCGCAGAGTTTATATTGAGCAGAATAGTATTTCAAGTCAGAGTACATTGAGCAGCAATTCAGACCTGCAGTTTAAATGCATGATAAAAGTTATTTAGCAATTTAAAGTACATTCAAGTCATAATCCCACATTTGTACTGAGATGATAGTTAAAATCTGTGCAAAAGATCAAAAATATAACAAAAGCAAAATCAAATTGATTTAACATTATCCTTAATAAAATATCAGAC
The DNA here is from genome assembly GCF_009764475.1 of Pristis pectinata. Classification (NCBI taxonomy): domain Eukaryota; kingdom Metazoa; phylum Chordata; class Chondrichthyes; order Rhinopristiformes; family Pristidae; genus Pristis; species Pristis pectinata. The sequence goes on from NC_067405.1 coordinate 43,104,256, forward strand.
AGGTTTATTTTGTGAACCAAGTTATCTTTGGTTGCAACATGTTTTCTTAGTAATTTCTAAAAGTTGGTAGATCAGGTTAACCTTGGAATGGTGTTTGATGTTCAAACTGTGGCAGGTACAATTTGAATTGGAACAGGAAGCTATGATATTCTGTGAGGAACCAATTTAAAAATATTCATTGGTTTAAGTTTAAACATCATCTAATAAACTTTGGTCAGCATTTTCCCCTTTGATGTCAGACTATTTGGTCCAGTGAAGCAAATGCAGAGTGGTGAAGTAAAAAATAAATCTAAAATATTTAAACAGAACAGCTGAAGGGAAAGAAAGTGCTTCATTCTTGGTAGGACTATTAATGGCTATTGCACCCAAATACTATTTCTGATATTTTCGACAATGCAGATGTTTGAAAGCTCAAAGTACAAGATCCCTTACAGCTGGGCTGCCCAAATATTTTATTATTTGGACAATTTTGGTTTAAGGCAAACTGGCTCCTTCAGAGAAAGTTCAAATCAATATTTCTATTAGTTTGCATACATTTCAAGCTGCTGTTGCCAAATTGTCTAAAGGTTTTCATTTGGAATTTGTATGCCAATGAATCAATATTGGTAGGAAAGCCTTTTCTAACTTGTGAGGAACATGACAAGGAAGTAGCATCAAGACAAGTGGGGCATTCAACCTGTTCCACAAGGGCAATCAATTTGATTTGTGCCTTGGCTCTTTAAAGCTGCCCTTTCTCCCTCAATACCTTACCATAATGAAGATTGATTCACCTTAAATTTCAGCCTAGACCCTTGGAATTTTGGGGCATAGGGTTTAAGATATTCTTTTTTTTGTGTGTGAGGAATGTGTTTTTTGATTTCTCTAAATTGTCCAGCTGACCTTGATTATTTTCTCTTGCTCTTCATTCTACCACCAGAAGAGAGTAAAAGTTCTATGAACCTACTTTTATCACATTTCTTTAAAGCACCGGAACAGGCTGATACTGTGAACGACACTATGAAATGCAAGTCGTCTTATTCTGTTATAATTCAGAGCAGCTTCTTGGCTGAATTAAGCAAGTGAAAAATTATTGCTAAAGATTCATTTGCTAAATTGCATAAAAATGCTTCCAATTAAGAGGGTAGGTTACACTGTGCAGCCCACTTAGGTGTGTTAATTTAACTTAAAATATTCCTTAAAGATTATCTGCATTTAACAATCTGTTACTATTTTGAATTTAACCAATTAATTTCTGAAATCCATAGGTGTTGCTTTGGTGAATGGATACCTATATTAGTAAATGAGAAAGTGAAATGTTGGATTAACAAATATCACAGACAAATTGGAGAAAGCAACGATAATAAGGAATGCAACATTGTCAGTTTTGCCTACATTATATTTTCTAAATCAGATTTGGATGATTGGTGTCATTCAACTTGCATGATCCTTCTCAGTAAAGCAGATTCCACAATTGCCATCTCTTTTGTCTCTTTCCTATAACTTGTTCCTGCTCTTGCAGGAACTTTTCTGTAACATTTGGTACTGAGATTCATGGCAGTAATATGTTCTCAAATGGTTCTCGGTACCACAAAGTAACTTTGGTTATTATTTTTTGACTTCTACAGTACAAGCATTTAAAACTGATTCAGCAGTCAGGATGAAAAACTGTACTTTTCACCTGCTTTCCTGCAACTGTACATTAGTTTCTTTACTAATCTTTGTGGCTTATCTGAAGACGGTCAAAACTTTCTATGTTGTCTAGTGAATTGAGGCAACTATAAAACATTTTGCACAAATTAAGAGAAGTGGGAGACTTGGGTCTGGCTTAGTGTTTAGCTTAGTTTGTGAAGACTTTCAGTCCCATGCAATGGTTGTATTTCACTAATCAAAACAGAGTATCGTATCACTTGACAGTATACAAAGTTATAAAGAAATTGAGTACATTCAGCTGTTTATCTTTAGAAAACTGATACAATACATTTGTTTCGCAGAATAAGCACCCTTAGTTTTAGATTTAAGTGGTGAAAAACTTAGATGCCTATTTGCTTTTTGATCAGAAAAGAATCTGATTGCACCTTCTATGATCTTGGGATGTCCTAAAGCGCTTCACAGCCAGTAGAGTATTTTTGAAGTACAGTCATATGCTGGCAGCTATATCGCAAGCTCCCACGAGTGGTTAAACAAATGATATTTAGGGAGTGTGGTGGAGGCCGGTTAAAGATGTTCATATGTTATACATGCATCTGAAAGAATTTAATTTACAATGTTCTCACTACTGCAAGATGTTTGAAATGGATTCAGTGAAGATAAAGATCTAAGAAGCTGCTAATTGTAAAAGTGGTAATTTAGTTTCAAATCCAAAGTATTTGTCTATCAGAAATGTTTTAATTGTATGGAAACAAGCACAAATGGAGAACACTTGACTTATGTGTGTTCATTGTTAAAACCATATTTAAAATAACATCAATTATTCATACCCAGATGGGAAGTCCTCATACTTTCATGGAAATGAAAAGAAGCCAGTACTTAATTACACATGTCTTATACTAAATAGTCTGTTAAACAATGACTCTTATATTTATGTGCATAAAGATGCACCTGTGTATAATTTCTATCTTAGTGTCCAAATTTACATTGTTTAATATTCACTTGCATCTTAATGAAACTGGTTAACAATAAATTACTATAATAATGAAATGGCTTTAGACAGTTGTATTTTACCATGAGTGACGTTTTAGTTTAATCCTCAACTGATTGAGTGGGACCGGGTATAATTAAAGCCTTCAGGATAAATGGCCAAAAGCCACCAACAACATTGGCAATGTACAACGTCTCTGAGGACTTACACAGGTACATATTCAAGCAATGGTTGACACTGAACAATATGAGACAACTTTTGTCAAAGAGAAGGTTTTCATATTTTGGGAGGTGATTCATGTACATAAGGTTTGGACAGCCAAGAACAATGCAGTGATCAGAATTGGGGTGTTGTGAAGATGACTGCATAACAGACAAGGATTCACAATGCACAGACATCAACGGGTAGTTTCAGAAATGTGAATGTGAGACATATCCTGGAGGAAAAATATTAGTTCAGGCAAACTAGCACGGCTTTGTTAAGGCAAATTGTGTTTAATGTGTTTAAATTTTTTTTGCGGCAGTGGTTTGAGTTAATGATGTTAATGCTTATGATGAGATGTGTATATCGGGCTTATCAGCAAAGTTAATTGCATGGCATAAAAGGGATGTTGATGGCTTGGGTACAAAATTGGATAAGTAACAGATGGCAGAGGATCATGGTGATTGATTTTCTTTTCACTGGATCAGGACGAATAGCAGTGTTCCCCAGAGATCAGTGTTAGGGCCCAGACTTGGAGGCACAAGCCATAATTTTTGCATTTGTGGATGATACAAATTTGGCAGTATTGTAAACTATCAAGAAGATAAGTGATAGATTGCACAGGATGTAAATGGGCTGATGGAATGTTTGCTTTAAAGAAAATCTCTGTTCAGTCATTAAGGGTGATTCTGAGCTTCCAATTGTTTACCACGTTCATCCCACTCCCATTCTAACCTCTGCCTTTGGCTTCCCAAACTATTCCAGACTGCATCATAAGCTTGAACAATGCCTTATCTATCTAAGCACCTTGCAATCCTTGTGACAAGAATTTCAGATAACCAGCTTTTTGTGTTTGTCAGAAGTGGTCAGTTGTGATGCACGGTCATCTACCAGTAACATTAATGGAATTTTTCCTGTATCCACAGATGTCTAATGATCTGAGTATTACCAGCATTTTCTTTTGTTTCAGATTTTCATCAGCTACCTGTTTTCTGCAATTCATAATTTTGGCATGAGTTTTTTTCCACTCTAACTCTACTGACTCATCCGTTAACTAGATGATACCAGAAGTATTATCACCTGGATAACCTTGTCACAACTCTTTCACAGATATTCCATTTATTTTCTCCACTTCTCCTCCTCCCTAGAACTTAAAATGCACATTCTTTCCCCCCAGCTCTTTTGAAGGGTCATTGACCTTAAATGTTAACACAATTTCTCTCTCCAAGATGCTGCCTGACCTGCTGAATCAGTAAAGCTCCTTTAATAAGGCCTGCTCTGGTGCAAGACTAGAAGATTTTCAAGACTATTGGATATTCTTGAATATCACACTTGAATATCCCAGCACACTTTTAATTCACTTTTTTTTTAGCAAATTACGCAGAATAATACATTTTCTGGTGAACCCAGAAAATCTCAAGGGAGCATGGTTGATGAGGCCAGGTTCATGATGCATCAATGGCTGTGGTGTATTTGTACTTCCAGAAGGCCTTTGATAAGATGCCACATGAGGCAAGGTTAAGCATAAACCCTACACTTCCAAGAGTTGGGAAGAATTGAAAAGTGATTTCATTGTTATGGAGCTTGACTATAGATTGTAGATACAAGGATGTTGCTTCCCGTAACTCTGGTATCGAGATCTTGGGATCATACTCTCTAAATTGGGAATTGGCCATTCAGAGCTAAGATGAAAAAACATTTCATCTAGAGTAGTGAATCCTTGGTGCTTACCCAGGAGAAGTTGTGGAGGCTCAGTTGCTGAGGGTGCTTGCATTGCAGAATTTACTGCATCTTGGAAAATGACAATCATGGTATCTGCTGACAGCATTTAATTTAAAAAAAAGTATGTAACAATTTGCTAGATAATCTAGAGTAAAGAGAAGTCATATTTGTATAAATACATGATTTCAGTTTAGAGCATATTTTCAATACTCTATTTAATTTTGGTTGTCTCTGGTGAACAATACTGAGGCTTTAGAAAAGAAGAGTTATAAGATTCATTAACATCTTTCTTATTTGTATGTAGTAGATTATTAAATTCCTGGAACCTCGAAGTTATAATACAGGAGACATTTAGTCCATCGTGGCTTTACTGGCTTTTTGAAACAGCAATTGTGTTTTGTCCAATGCGGCTGGTTTCTGTCTGCAACTCGTATTCCATATCTTCGAGTATGTGTTCAACTCCAGCGACTGACAGTTGTGTGGAGGGGGGGATGAAAATCATCTCTCCATTTTTACCGGTAATTCTAAATCTAACCTTTTTATTGAAAACGCCACCAGATGGAATAGAGAGGAAAAAATGTGAGAGGCTCAGATACCTTGGTCATTTCTTGCTCTTCTCTGTTCCAGCGAAAACTGTCCCAACTTTTCCACCTTCATAAGTCCCTCATCCCTAGCATTCTCCTGTTAAATGCATACATCTTATGTTCCAGTGCTCAGAATTATTCATAATGTAGGTGAGACAAGCCAGTGATTTATAAAATTCTTCCATGACCTCTGCTTTTAAGATTCTGTCATTAAACCTGAGGAATTTGTGTGCCTTTTTAACCACCCTATCAATGTGCCCACTGATCTATTCAGAATTTGTGGATATGCTCATCTTGTCAAAATTGTTTCAGTTATGTTTATCAATATTAGTCTTTTTAAAGTACATTAACATGTTAAGCCTCTGCCCATGTAGCAGCATCATTCTGATGTCTACAGCTATCCTAATCTCCATTACATTGCCAAGTATTAGCACCTGCAAAGTTTAAATAGTTCAGAAAAGTTGAGTCCTGAACCTACATTGATGCTTGGGGCAATACCACTACAAACTCATCCTTATTTTGGGAAAATATTCATCTGCCACCACCTTGAAAGCATTAAAGGAAGACTTGAAAATATCCTGAAACATAGGATAGCAATTATGATCACTACCTTTAAAAGTCGTAATAGGATTAGGCCATTCAAACGTCACTTTGTCTCTGTTGCTCTTTGAGGTCAAGGCTGATTTGTTTGTTAACTCCAGTGGCCATCTTAAGTCTTTGTCTACAAAAAAAATCTGATTTAAAATTATTCATTTACTTTTTTATTTTGCAGAGTACCATGCCTATTTTTACCTTTTCCACTTAGCAATCTTTTCTAATTCCCTCCTGAAGAGCCTGGCTCTGATTTTACGCCCCCTTCTATCTGTTACTTTCAAAAATCCTGAAAGCCTATTAGATCACCCTTTAATCCTCCAAATTGCAGGGATTTGGAGTCTAGTTTGTGTAATCTCTCCTCATAAACTAATCCTTGGAGTCCTGGTAATATTCTGGTAAATCTGTGCCGCATTTCTTCCAAGGTCAATATATTCTTTCTGAGATAGAATGCCAGGGACTATACACAGTACTTCATATATGCTCCAACTCGTGCTTTGCATAACTAGAACACTTCCACACCTTTGTCTCCTATACCACATGCTATGAAAGTTAAAGTTCCATTAGTTTTTCTTTGCTTTGCCTTTTGTACCCATTATGTTCAGTTTGGGAGTTGATCTGAAGCTAGTGTTAATGTAAAGGCAGTTGTATCGTTATGTTGGCATATGTGAATAGGGAAATAGATTAAAAGATAAATTGATGGAATAAGCTGTGGACATTTTAAGGAAATGTTTCACAATTATCAATAAAGATATTTCAATAAGAAATAAAGATGCAGAAGAAGGATAATTCATCCAAAGCTAATGAAGGAAGTGGAAAATGCTCATTGTTTTGGTTTGGAGGTTAAAGTCTGTAAGTGGGATGGACGGCAGTATTGACCTGCTGTTTCTCAAAGATTAGTTCTACGCTGCTCCAGTAATTTAAATTTAAGTTTTCTCTTCATATCTTTTGAACATTATCAAGATAATCTCATTGTTTGAAGCTCAGTAGTGAAATGAGAATGTTAAAAAGTAAAAGGACAAAAACAAAATCCAAAAACAATTATTCTAATGACCCCCCCCGATTATTTTCTGATTTATGGCCTGGCAGCAAAGTTTTACTTTAGTTGTAATTTATTTGTTTTATGTCATTTCTGCTGTTGGGTTGTGTTTCTTAGAATTTTTGCTACATTGTGCAGCAAACAATTTGTGAATGATATTCACTCTCAAATTTCTGTTGGTAGCTATATGAGCTATATGGGCAATATGAGCTAAAGGTGCAATTTGAAGCAGCCTTCAAGTAGACTGGGCTGGGGAGAGAGGGTGGATAAATGAGTGTGTGCTGGCAGGGCTGAGAGTGAGTTAGTCATTAAATAGCCTAGGTATCATTGTATGATTCATTTAGATAATTTATTAGAGAATTTACAACTTCTGTTCAACTATTCAAACCATGCAACTAATAAATTTCAAGATTTTGACTTAATTGGGTCAGCTCAATAAGTATTGAAGAAAATACAATAGCTGTTAAATGCCAATACAATATTTTATGCATTTAATAATTTTACTGTGCATTAAAGTAAGAAACTGCAGTCACTTGCATGTTAAATTGATCTTTTAAAAAAGATTTGAATGTAGGTATTGGAGATAGGCACAAGAGTCTTAATTTAGATACAGGTAGAACTAAGATCATGGGTTTATGATATGATCCTGATGGTCACTAGTATCAAGGTACGACTTGACATTGTACCAGGGTGTTATCAGACAGACAGTTTCCTTGCTGGCTATTGCATATTCAACAACTTTCATCAAGTTAATGATTTATAACTGCTTTTGAGTTTTATACTTCATATTTAAAGAACAGATTTTTTGGGGTTTGGCACAGCCAGGAGAAATGGAATGACATGCTTCGTGGACTTTTGTGTGCAATCTTTGTATTGGTACAGAATGAATATCCTAAACATAAATATAGACCTTTAACTTGAGTGCTATTTTTAACATACACTTGCATCATTGGGATATATTTACTGAGCAGGGGTTACTTACTGACAGTGATTTCTGGCTGTCAGCTTTTCTGCCAGGTTATGTGCCATCTTTATCCCTTGAGTTTGAAAGCAGTTGCCTGGATAGATAAACAAGGAAGATGCTGAAAGAAGCTTGGTAATCTTACAGAGGCAATAGTTAGATATCACCACAGCCATACTTTTAGCCTCAGGCACATCCCTTACTTTTATTGCCTTGTCATTAGTATCTACATCTTCAGCTCTCCAAGCTCCGAGTATCCCTTCTGAAACGTCTTTCCCCTCTCTTGCTCTCTCTTTAAGGTGCCTCCTTGAAATTTTAGGAAGTTAAAATAAAAAAAAAGAAATGCTGAGCAGAATTGAGCAGTATCTGTGGCAAGGGAAACAGTTAACATTTCAAGTTGATGATCTTTCATCAGATGACCTTTGTTTTTTTTGCATTCTTTTATAGAGCATTTGTCACTTATCCAAATACTTCATTTTGCTTAGAATGAAATTTTCTTTAAATGTATACTGTAATACATTTAGTTGATTTGCATGTAGGATTTTTTAATATACCTTTTTTGTAATATTTGAGAAGGAAGGAAATATTACCAGGGATAAGTTTTCAAAAGTATGGATATTCATATTGTCTGACGTTATTGCTTTTTTTATCACATTGGTTGAGACATTTTTAGTTTAAGAATTATTCATTTCTTGCCATCAGTTTGGATATGACAGAGGAATTGCTGAATGTTCAGATGCATACTTAACTCCAGACAATATTGAGAAAATCATTAATATTCTTTAGCATGCATTAATTGTTTCCAGTCTTTCCATTGAATGTTGAAATGCACATGATTAATCAAGAGGTTCAATTAATGAGTTTGGAATATCCAGGGAAGCACTCAGAAGGTGGTTTGTGGCACTTGTAACCATAAGTAGAGAAGACAGATCAAAATGTGTTGGGGATGATAAATTTATCATGCATTCAGGATTAAATACAGAACTTGATTGGATTCTACCTGGAACTGGCCTGTCGAAAGGCTTGTTTGCAGACTTTGAAGGAATGTTACTGTTTATGGTAACATTGTGATCACTACTGCATCAACATACAGACAATCTCTTGTGTCTCTGATCACTATTTCATGTTTGTTTTTGAACTCTAACTAAAGGGGTACTTCCCTTGACAAAATGGTGGTACCTTATTACTTGTAATCCTACCAAAATTCATGAAAGTAAGAAATGGGTGATACAGTTAGTTCACAGTTCATTGTAATCTGTTTGCTGCTTTGGCTTTGATAGAAATTAATTTTGAAGATAGTGAGTAAATTTTTTCTGGAAAGTTGTATAATACAGTTGTGTTATGAAGCGAAAGATAAATGATAAACTGGATAATGGACCAAATAGAGGTGACTTATATTCAGGGTTTTTTTTTTACCCAGCCTAAGACTGGGGCAAGTTGAGTGACACATGCTGCCACAAGTGTTACTGCTATTTTGCTGGATTCTACATAAATTGTACAGGAATTTGCAGCCATGCTGGGGAATCTGCCTCTGCAACCCTATGCCAGCCAGACTTGATGAGGATCAGATTCCCCACCTGGAGATTGGGAGGGAAGAGGTACATTTGATCAGTTATTTTTTTAACTTTTGATTTTGTTGTATTTAATTGTTAGTTACGTGTTAATGTGTTTTTTGTAGGCCTTTTTTAAAAAGGCTTATATTCAGCCCTTTTTGACAACTAAGATATTTTATTCGGTAAATTAATTTGGTAGTCCTCTGCTTCCTTTTGGAAAAACTCTATCAGCCATTAAATGAAGAGAGCAAAACTGGACACAGTGGCCAAGATTTTAATGGATTTTGGCTGGAGTTCCACACACAATTGCTGGCATTTCTCATCATGTCATTAAGTTTTGGGATTCAAGTAAATGAGGAAATCCTGAGTTTAATGACCATTCTCCAGTGATTTAGTGATAAGAATCCTTTGGCACAGCAGGAGCTTACTTATAGGCCCTCAAAGAAGTGCAGATTTTACCTTCTCCATAGATTCATACATTATGTGTTATTTCTTCAATGCAGAATGCAAATGCAAAGTCTCTTTCATCTCAACAACACCCAGTAGGTTAATCAGTTTAGCTATTCCATAGAGTCTCTTGCATTCAGTAGGGTGAGAGTAGGTTCCCTTAGAGATCAGCAGGGCTGCCTATGTCTTGAGCCACAGGAGATGGGTGGGATTTTTAACAAATATTTCTCCTTGGTGTTTACTGAGGAGAAAATCATGGTTGAGATAAGGGAAACAAGTGGTGACGTTTTGGAGTTCATGTTACCAGGGAGGAGGTATTTGCAGCCTTGTGGTGCATTCAGGTGGATAAGTCCCCAGGACCTGACTGAGTGCATCCTCGGACTTTGTGGAAGGCTAGAGAAGAAATTGCAGAGGCCCTTGCGGAGATATTTGCTTCATCGTTAGCCACTGGTGAAGTTCCCGAAGATTAGAAGGTGGCCAATGCCATTCCATTGTTTAAGAAAGGTAGCAAGGACAAACCAGGGAACTACAGGCTGGCCAACCTGACATCAGTGGTAGGGAAGTTACTGAAGGGAATTCTGAGGGGCAGGACCTACTAGCATTTGGATAGACAGTCTGATTAGGAGGAGTCAGCATGGCTTTGTGCGTGGAAAATCATGCTTAATGAATCTTTGAGTTTTTTTTGAAAAGGTAACCAAAGGGTAGATGAGGGTAGGGCAGTGGATATTGTCTGTTTGAACTTTAGCAAGGGCTTCGATGAGGTCCCACTTGGTAGGCTGGTCTGGAGGGTTAAGTCCCATAGAATCTAGGGAGAGTTAGATAGGTGGATTCAAAATTGGCTTGGAGACAGGAAGCAGAGGCCGTTGGTTGAAGGTTGTTTCTCAGTCTGGAGATTGATGACTAGTGGTGTGTTGCTTGGTTTTGGTGTTGGGACCCTTGTTATTTATTATTTAAATGATTTGGATGCAAATGAATAAGGCTTGATCAGTAAGTTTGTGGATGACATGAAATTAGGTCTTGTTGATAGTGAAGAAGGTTATCGTATATTATGGGAGAATCTTGATCATTTGGGGAAGTGGGCTGAGGAGTGGCAAATAGATTTCAATACAGTTAAGTGTGAGGTGATACATTTTGGAAAGTGAAACCAATGTAGGACATACTATGAATGGTAGGACACAAGGGAGTGTTATGGGACAGAGGGACTAGGAGTACAAGTGCATAGTTCATTGAAAGCAGTGTCACAAGTAGAAAGGATGGTGAAAAAGGCATTTAATACGCTGGCCTTCATCACTCAGTGCATTGAGAATAGGAGTTGGGACATTGTGTTGCAGTTCTATAAGTCATTGGTGAGGCTGCATGATGTACAGTTTTGGTCACCTTATTATAGAAAAGACATGGTTAAACTGCAAAGGGTGCAGAAAAGATTTATGAGGACATTGCCAGGACAAGAAGGCCTGAGTTATGGGGGGAGGTTAGCCAGGCTAGGTCTTTATTCCTTGGAATGTTGGAGAATGAGGGCGACCTTATAGAGGTGTTTAAAGTTATGAGAGGCATAGATAAAGTGGATGGTGACAGTATTTTCCCCAGGGTAGGAGAGTCCAAAACTAGGGGGCATAGGTTTAGGGTGAGAGGAGAAAGATTTAAAAGGGACCTGAGGGGCAGCTTTTTCTCGCAGAGGGTCATGACTATATGGAATGAGCTGCCAGAGGAAGTGGTTGAGGCATGTACAAGAGTATCATTTAAGAAGCACTTGGATGCGTACATGGAGGGAGGGAGCTTGGAGGGATATGGGCTGAACGCAGGAAACTGGGACTAGTTGGGTGGGCACTGTGGTCAGCATGGACTGGTTGGGCTGAAGGGCCTGTATCCATGCTGTATTGCTCTGACTCTACTTAATTAGCCCTGCATGGTAGAAGATTTCAAAGATACATCAATCTGTCTGAAGAAATTTCTCAGTCCTAAGCCGCCTACCCCTTATTTTGAGACTGAGCTTTGGTTCTAGACTGCTCAGCCAGGGTATCTATCACTCTATTGAACCCTGTAAGAATTACCCTGGCTTCTTCTAAAATCTAGGGAATAGTCGATCTCTCTTCAAACAGTAAACTATTTCTGGAGCCAGTCTAGTGAATCTTAGCTGTACTTCCTCTATAATGTACATCTTTTATCAGGTAGGGAGAACAAAAACTGTACACAGTATTCCGGTTGCAGTCTCACTGGGCCTCATTTATTTGCCGTAATGAAGAAGTTGTGCCAATTTTGTGAGTAGAATTTTTCTGACAAAAGAAGTTATAGAAGTGTAGAGATGAACTGGAGCAACTTGATCTTCCTTTAATTTGTTCAAACAATATTGCAGGTTCTTGTGGCAATACCTTGGGTAGCAAAATGGATAAAAACCAGAATCAGGAATGGACATATCCTGATATTAAAGATTAGTGGAGGCGAAGGAAATTAGCTCCAACCTAAAACTAAAATTGGTTTTGTGGAGCCAGGAACCAACAAAGAGGCAGAAAGCATTCATGTATGTTGAACCCTAAATACTGGTGATGCGGGACATAGTAGAAATCAGGAAGATAGAGGTGTCTTTAACAATGGTAATATTATAATCATTGGGGATAATTTACAAATAGATTAGGCAAACCAAATTGGCATTGTGTACAGGATGAATTCATGAAATGTTTAAGAGATGGTTTTATAGTTCTGTATATTGAGGAGCCTATGATACAACAGACTAATTTAGATCTAATTTTGTGTAATTAGAGTCAGTAGATGATTAGGAGCCTCTGAGAAGCAGTGAACATAACATGATAGAATTTTATGTAAGAATTGAAAGTGATTTTGTTCAGACTATAACAAGGGTCTGAAAATAGAAATCTTGACAAATTCTGGACACGAGGCCAGAATTGACTCTGTTACATTGGGGAACCAGAGTAAGAGGTATGACAAGTATGACTAATATTTGAAGAACTAATACATAATTTACAACAAGCATCTATCTTCAAAGTAAAAAAAACAGGTAAAATCCTGCTGTGACTACAAAGAGAATTTAGAGGGGAATCAGTTGTAAGGGATATGCTGGAATCTATTATTAAGGAAGTAATGGCACTGGAAAAAATTCAATCGCATGAATCATAATGGATTTATGAGTGGAAGTTGTGTTTGACAAATCTGGTAGAGCCTTATTGAGGTTGTAACCAGTAGAATAGATGGGGAAACTAGATGTGTTTTTGGACTTTGTGGGCCTCTAAAATGCTGCATGAGATTATTAAACAAAATTAGAGTGTAAAGCATTGGGGGTAATACACTGGCATGAAGTGAGGTTTGCTTAATAGATTAAAAAAACAGTTGGAATAAACAAACTATTTACAATTTGGAAGGCTGTGTCTAATTGTGTTTGCAGTGATTAGTGCAGCGGCTCCAACTGTTCACAATCCATATCAATGATTTGGGTGAGGTGATCAAGGGTAATTTTATCCAGGTTTGATGACACAAGGGTGGATGGCAGTGTGGGTAATGAGGATGCTGTGAGATTTTGGAGGATATAGGCAGGTTATGTAAATGGACAAGGACATGATAAATGGAATATAATGTAGGGAAAACATGAGGGCATCCACTTGGATAGGAAAGTAGAATATTTTAAATGGTAAGAATTTTGGTATTGGTGTTCTAAAGGTCTTGGTTGTCCTTGTGCATGATTCACTATAAGTTAACATGCAAGTACACCCAATTAGGACATTATAGGATATGTTGTCCATTATTGCAAGGAGATTAGAGTACAGTAATAGAGAGCGCTGTAATTATATAGGGCCTAGCAAGGTTACATATGGGATACTTTGTACAGGTCTGGCCTTCCTACCTAAGAGAGGATAATCTTGAGATAAACAGAGGGCAGTGAAGGTTCACCAGATTGATTCCTGGGATTGGAAATATGTTTTACAATGAGAGAGAATGCAAACTGGATCTGTGTGCATTTGTGTTTGCAAGAACAATGGGTGATCTCATTAAAACGTACAAAATTCTTGCAGTGTAAGACAAGTGACAATAATAAACCAATCCCAATACAGCAAGCAAGGCATGTTTCAATTCAATAAGGAGTTGGCCATTGAGAGTAGAGATGAAGAAATCTCTTCACCACGAGGGGAATGATTCTTTGAAATTCTCTGCCCAAGGAGTTGTTGATGCTGTGGCGCTGAGTTTATTCAAGTCAGAGTTTGATAGTTGGTGTTCAAGGGAATGAAGGCGAATGGAGTGAGTGAATGCAAGTGGTATTGAGGTACAAGATTAGTTGTGATCTTACTGAATGACAAACTGGGTATGAGGAGCCTAAGAGCTTACTCCAATTTCAAATTGTTTTCCTCTGTTTAAAAATAAGGTACTTTACTTTTAAGTGATGTCTGTTTGTACTTTAATTCATTTAAAAGGTCTGTTGTACATAACTGCTAACTACTTTTCATCACCATCCCTTCTCTCACTAGTTTGACCTTCCATGGGCTTAGAACACACTTCCATTAGGCAATTCGAAATACGAACTATGTGAGATGAATTGCTCCTTCAGTGGCATAGCTAACAATTATAATGTTTAGTATTGATAGCATTGTGAACCTTGATGAAATATTCTATAATTTTTTTAGAAAATACACTATGGGCATCACTAGCAAGGCTAACATTAATTGATCTTCTCAATTATGCGTGTGAAGGTGGTAGTGAGCCACTGCTGTCTGATTGGTGGTGATATTCTTGCAGTGCCATTGGGTAGGAAGTTATATGATTTGGACTGAGTGAAGATGAAGGAATAGTGATATATTTCTAAGGTAGGATATTGTGCAACTTGGCAAACTTGCAGGTGGTAGCATTTGCACTGGCCTGCTGTCTTTGTCCTTCTTGGTGATAGAGGTTTAGGAAATGCTTTTGAACAAGACGTTTTGAGCTGTAGAGTCGTAGAGTTACGCATCATGGAAGCGGGCCCTTCGGCCCAACTTGTTCCTGCTGACCGAGTTGCCTAACTGAGCTAATCCCATTTGACTCTGGCCCATTGTCCAAGTGCCTTTTTAAATGTCGTAATTGTACCCTGACAGCTTGTTCCATTTATTCACCACCCTGCGTGTGGAAAAAGTTGCCCTTCAGTTCCCTTTTTAAATCTTTACCCTCTCATTTTAAGTCTATGCCCTCTAGTTTTGGACTCCCCTACCCTGGGGAAAAGACTTTGACTTATTCACCTTATTTTTGCCCCATGATTTTATAAAGCTCGTCACTCCTCAACCTCCTATGCTCCAGGGAAAGAACCCCTAGCTTATCCAGCCTCTCCATATTACCCAAGACCTCCAGTAATGCCGTAATGTTATTTGTAGATTTTGCGTACTGCAGCCACAGTATGTCGTTGAAAGTCACTGTGAATAATTAAGGGAGTGAATAAGGTATCAGGCAAGTACATTGCTTTGTACTGGATAGTGATGGGCTCCTTAAGAGTTGTTGGAACTGTATTTGTCCAGTCAGCTTTATAGTGTTTCATTTCACTTTTGATGGAAAGGTTTTGGGTGCTTCAAAGGTGAGTCACAGGTACCAGCTCTTGTACCTAAGTATTTATCTGACATTCCAGTTAAAATTCTGGTCTTTGGTGACCCCAAGAATGCTGATAGTTTGATAATTGATCTTGGGAATACCTTTTGAATATCATGTTTGCTTGGTTAGACTGCCCTTTGTTGGAGATGAGCACTGCCTGCCATTTATGGTGAGGATGTTACTTGCTATTTATCATCCTGTGCTTGCATATTGTCTTGGCCTTTCTGTGTGCCAACAGCTTAATTTCCTGAGGAGCTTTGAACATAAGTGAATGTTGTGGTGTTATAGGTGACACCTCCACTACTGACCAAATGATGGAAGGAAGCAGCTGAAAACTGTTGTGTGTAAGATACTGCTCTAGCAGTGAAAGAAAATATTTAAACTGAAATTTGAGAAGATATTGTACTGATTTCTCTGTATACTTTTGTTATTTTTGTCCAAGTCGTAAAACATGGTTTAAAGGGAAAATTTATGCATCCTTAATGGAAAAACTTAATGGTAGGTTTTAAGGATCTGTTGTCAATGTAGGATTCCTAGAAGTTTTGGCCCAACAACTAACCCATAATATTAAATTTCCATTGATGTGAGACTTCTCTGGTTAGAAAGAAATTGTGAACCTGTATATAATTGATGTGAAGCAAAAGTCTGACACTTTGACTTCCCTTATTGATGGTTTGCAGTCTCAAGCAAGACTTCCCTAATTTCAATTGTCAAGTGTATTTTCTAAATTTAGATGCTTATCATAATTGAAATCAAAACAAACTGTTGCAACACTTGGTCTGTTACCCAAAATGCCAATTTTGCCTTTGTCACTATAGATGGTGTGTGGCATGCCAAGTGTTTCCAGCATTTTGTTTTTTATTTCAGATTTCTCACACCTGCAGCACTTTTCTCTTTTCACCATTAACAACATATTTTCAGTTCCATCATTGTCATGTTTGAGTTTATTTTTCTTGCATTCAGTGGTATATTCCCAAAGTAGAATTTGTAGTAGATTTGTCGTGTAGTGCTACAGTAGAGCTTTAATGGCAAACAAATTTCAGCAAACAAAATGTTAGAGACTAAGTGGCACAAGGTACAGCTTTCAGTGGAGAATGAATTAAAAAATGGGGAGCTGCAAGACATTTGATTTGGAGCATACAGATTTCAGGCTGAAGGAACACAAAGAAACACTAGGGCAATGACGGTGGCACTGGGTTAGGATAAGAAAACAAGGATGACAGAATTAAGTTTGAGGTATTGCTCAACCAGGAGATAAATATGGCGCCAGAGCGTGGTGACTTGTTGCAAAATGCCCTTTGCAGATCTACTCGATTATAAAGTAGGATTTTGATTATGGGCAAAAAGTGAACCAAATATTGTGATTTATGTTACAGACAGCAACTTTCAATGAGTTCGGATTTGTAGTGTGGCCAGGGAATAGTCATGTTTTTCATCCAGTTGTTAACTTTGTTCATCCCACTATTTAATAGGACAGTCTGCTCATCCAGTGCTGCTTGTTGGACGATGCCAGTGAGGTTTTATTCATTTATTCCTTTAACATTTTTTGTCACAAGTTTTGATCAGTCATATTATTTGTATGTTAAGGAGTAATAATAGTGTAATAGGAAGTCTTGGAGAGAGAAACTGGAATGTAGGAAATTAACTTCATTGTTTACAATTGCACCCATTTTTGTTTAGTATTATAACCTTAATATAAAGATATTTTAATGCAAATTTATTTGACGAAATTATTGTGCTATCAGCATTTTTATTAAATGAAGTAACTTATCCCTAATGTGATTTCTTTGAAGGTGCTGCAATGGAAGAGCTTCATAGCCTTGATCCTCGACGGCAGGAGTTGCTGGAAGCAAGGTTTACAGGTGGTGTGAGTACTGGGAGTGGAAGTGGAAGCACGGGAGCTAAAGTAAGTCCTGAAGTAGGTCATTAGGTATTGAGGTAAAGGAACAATCTGCCTGTTTAACCTGGCAATAACTATTTTTTATCACCACAGTTTATCTTTGTATTTAACTAAATGAACCATTTTTCTGAAAGATACAACAAGAATAAAGCATGGTATTGTAAAAAAAAATTATAAATTTTAAAAAAGCAAAAATTAATAACAGTCCAGATTTTTTGCACAAATAACAACGGAATTGACAGGATTCTCCATCATTATCCCATGAAACTGAGAGCAATTTTGTGAATTGAGAAGAGGTTCACATCAGTTATTAATTGTGAACCAACATACTGGTCTTTGATGCTGGCCACTTCGTAAGAGTTCAGTGAGGGAGGAAAGCTTGGAATATAACTGCTGCAGAAGGTTGTGAGACTGATCAGATAAGATAGAGGCTAATGGCATGTTGACGTTAATGAAGGGAAATGGGAGTTTAGAAATTTAAACTTAGGATAAGTTATTAGCTTGAACTGCTCTTTAAATCTTCCCCAAAAATTATTTAGAATCTCAAAAAATTGTTAATTATTTTTAAAAAATAGTGTTTAAAGATGTTTAGATTTTTAAAAGTTTGGCTTGGGTGCACAATGGGACAGCAGTTGGTGGTGGCCCCTCACAGCTGCAACTCCTGGCTACAGACGCTGTCTGTGCAGATTCTGTGACAATGTGGGTTTCCTCCCAAAGATGCAGTTAGTTGGTGACTGTAACTCGTATCTCAGTGCAGGTTATTGACAAAAAGGATGAAATCAAAGTTGGTGCCAGAGCTGAGAGAATAAATTGCAGGATTACAAGGAAGTAAGGAGAGGGCGAATGGGACTCGTGGGATTTCTGCCCTAGGAACCTGCATGGACCTGATAGGCTGGATAGTTTCCTCTTGCATCATTATAAGTATGCAATAATATAAGACTTTGGAAGTTTTGATTTATTAAAGACTTTTTTTGAAAATTTTATATGTCTTAAACTTCTGGAAACCAGTGTTTTTTAAAAGATTAAATATTTGATAGTTCCATCTAGGGCTTGTGATGTTGCTTAGGTGATGGTAATTTTTTTCCTTATTTTGTGGATGAGACTAGTTTTTGCCACCCCATGTGATGTTCCTTTTACATAATCAGCCCCTAACAGAGCAGAAGGTATTGAGACACAGAAACTTTCATGTTTTATGCAGGGAGGATAGCTGAAAATAGCATGGTTTTGTTTGTAATGTCAGATCAGTGGCTGCAAAACCTGTCTAGTTTTTGGTTCAAGTAAAACAGGTTTAATAATAATTTTTAGTAAAGGCTCTTATTTTTTTAAAATGTATAGCCCTGTGGAAGATAATTGTGGACTAATTGCTTAATGAGAGATTTTTTTTTAATACTAATGCAATAGCAAAATACTGTGAATACTGGAATTATGAAATAAAAACAGCAATTGCTAGAAGTACCCAGCAGATCAGGCATCTGTGTTGATAGAAGCAGTGGTAATGTTTCACATCAAGGTACTTTTATGAAGACTGAGAGGAATAAAAAAGTCTTTGAAATTCTCAGTTTAATCCTGGTTTCCATTCATTTTTGTTATTTGCTTTTCAAAACAGGTTTTAACAAATAATGAATGTTCTAACCATAGTTTTGGAAGTCTTGGATCATTAAGTGACAAAGAGTCAGAGGTATGTATGGTTTAATTTTAGCTGTACTTTTTGTAGTATACTTGTGGGTTGTTGAATAGAATTAACATTTGGGTTTGGAAGGTGACTTTGAAGTGTGTTTATTTATTTAAGATAATGTTATAATATCAAACAGCAGTACAATTGAAAATAACATCTTTCAACCTAGAGTGAAACACTTTGGCTAGATTTCTTTACGGGTTTAAATATCAAATTAAAGCTTATTCATGTGTTTTTCTTATTCATTGTCACTGTGATGCGATGCAAACCTACAAAGATTTTTTTAAAAGGCTTGGTTGGGTTTTGTGATGTTAGATTTACTTTTCTGCTTTCTTCTGTACCTAGCTCTTTGACTTGTCATTGTTCTGTTTGGTCTTCCTGACTTAATGTTTGTCATCTTCGGTTCTCTATTTAAGACTTATGATCATAGAAAATCTGAGAGTATTTACAGAATTGAGAAGTACCTGTATGTAAATCAGGTCTTCATAGAAACTCAATGACTTGATTTTAAGGGCTTCTGCATAGTCAATTTCGTTCCTCTTATTTGTTACTCCCAGTGTTTTTATATTGTAGGCAAAAGACTTAGTTTCCTATGATCTTTTCTTTAATTCATCTACTCCTCCCAAAAATGTGTGGTTCCCCTTTATGTCTGTGGAATAAAAGCAGGGAAAAGGCTTGGCAACTAAGAGTGAATAGCGGAACTTATTTCTTTGTACTGAAAATAGATTATTTGTGCACAGAAGATGGTCATTCTCTTTCTGCCCTTGTGAATATTCCCTACCATTGACTTTGTGTTGCTAACCTGACATGGTCGCTACCTTGTTACTTTAGTACTAATCACTGCTCCCATCACTTCTTGCTTGCACAGTCTTTAGGATTTTTGTTAGTTTAGTAGCTAGTGCCTTTCAGGACTTCGCTCAGATGGTGTTATTCAAGAACCCAATTTGGCAATGATTGGTGAAAATGGAGCTAGATTTTTTTGTTTTCCAAGTAGTAACTAATGTAACTTTTTTTTAGGAGTGATATTTAGTGGCAGTGGTGCTGATGACCTTAGCCAAGGTGATAGTAAAATTGCAGCTGTTATTTAGCAGCAAAGGGTGAATCACAGAGCTACCTTATCTGGTAGCGCGATCGAGCTCTCAGATACTATTCTGGATAAGCCAGCACTACTGATGATACTTCAGCTTTTCTTTGCATTTGGGCAATCATGCCAACTGGCTGATATTTTTCGGTAAGTTCCAGAGATGTAGCTGATTGTAGAACTCTGGGGCTTAATACCAGTAAGTTTCAGAGATGTAGCTGATTGTAGAACTCTGGGGCTTACTGAGTGACAGTTTATGGCATATCTATTGTTATGCTTCATAGTTGGTTTTTGAATGGATGGATGAATCCCCTTTGGGGATTCCTGGTCTAGAGATTAAAAGGAAAAAGGTAAGTTGTTTAAAAAAAATATTTTAATGTTTTAAGTTCCTGTGTTAATGTTTTGGTTCTTTCATCTTCAAATTTTTAATGTTTTCATCCAATAATCCATTTATAATAGTCTTTAAATATCTTTTGACCATGAAATTGCAGTCTCAGCTTTAAAAGGGAGTGAAACATTGCGCCTGGCCTTGCATCCAGTCAAAGGCTGACAGGGCATTCTTGTGACAGGATCTCAGCCACTTGAGGCCATCTTACCTATAAGTCCTTACTATGCTTCTGTTGACTTCTGGGTGCAGAGGGGTCAGCAATATTGGTCCTCTGCATCCTGACTAGATGAGTGCATGTGGCAGTGATATCATGCCATGGGCCAAACACAGCCCACTATCTTAATAAATCATTTTGGTATTGATAAGCATAATGTGACCTCTTTAGCCCCAAGTATGATTTATCATTTGTATAGGCATATTTTTCTTGGGTCAAATTGTGGACCTGAATAGGTACAGTAAGCTTCAGTTGGCACTGGATTCCTGTGAGTTGCTTTGTGTAGAAAGGCTGGTCCTTGTTCAGGACTACAGTATTTTGTGCTTGTTGCATTTGTGCTTGCTTGTATGTAAATTACATAGTAGATAGAGCTAATCCACCTCGCTATCGATCAGCTCAAAGCTCTGCAATCCTATCTTATCTATTTGTGAATGGTGGTCGACAATTAAACAGAAAAGGGGAGATGCTCCAAAATTGTTCACATCCTTCACAATGGTGAAGCCCAAAGACTAGGTAGAAGTGCTTGCACCATGTTCAGCCAGAAGGGCTAAATAGATGATGCATCTCCATTTTCATCTCAGAAGCCAATCTCGAACCAATTCAATTCACTCCATGTGATATTAAGAAATGACTGAGAGCGCTGGATACAGCGATGCCTTTTTGGACCACCCAACCACCCAATTGCAGAACTGATGACCTGAAATTGATCTGGAATTGGCCGTACCTCTAAGCAAGCTGATGCAGTACAGTTTTAAAACTGGTATCTATCCCACAATTGGAAAAATATCCAGCTGTGTCCTATTCACCAAAAGTAGACAAATCCAACATTACTCATTGTTGCCAGATCAGTCTATTCTCAGTCAGTAGCAAAATGATGGAAATTGCCATCGACAGTGTTGTTAAGCAGCACTTGCACTCCTGCCCGCTGATGCCTAGATGGATGTTGCCAGGACTACTCTCTACTATTCATGTCTCAAATCCTTGGCCTAAACATTGGTCAAAGATCTCCATTTCTGGGGCTAGGAGAGAGTGATTGCCTTTGAATGAATGTTGCATCAAAGAGTCCCAGTAAAACTTACATCAACAGGCATCAAGAAAAAAAAGATCCAGAATTTGGATGTTCCTCACACAAAGGATGCTGATTTTGGTTGTGGTTGTTGGGGTTCGATCATCACAACCCCAGTCAGCTGCTGCATGAATTTCTTAGAGCATTGTCCTAGGCTCAGCCATCTGCTTCGTCAATGACCTTCCTTCCATCATAGTCAGAAATGATGATTCAATTCCATTCCATTCGCAGCTCCTCAGCAAATGAAGCTGTCCATTCCTACATTCAGCAAGACCTAGACAGCATTCAGGTTTGAGCAGATAAGTGGCAAGTACTATTCGCACCACAAATGTCCCAGGTAATGATCATCTCGTCAAAGTCAAACCACCTACCCTTGCCACCATCCTGATGTGAAAATAATATCCTATATCCTATACACTGATCCTATATTATTGCTTAATCTAAATATTAGAATTCCTGAACCAACAGCACTGTGAGAGTACCATTACCAAAAGGATTGCAGTGGCTCATAAAGACAGCTTACCACCGCATTCTCGAGATGGATAATAAATGCTTTACTTGCCACTAGTTTCCAGATCCTGAAAAGTGAATAAACTTTTGTAGCCATTTGGCTTTTACAAAGATACTATGTTCCACAGTTCCCCATCATTACATGGAAGAGCTTTTACTACATTCTTGTCTTCAAAGTTCCAACTTGGAATTTTGCTGTTGTCATCGACCACTGTATCGGCTATGCTTCCTTTGGAGCAACACACAAAAAGCTGGGGAAACTCGGCAGGTTAGGCAGCATCTATGGAGGGAAATGGACAGTCCACGTCTTGGGTTGAGATCCTTCATCTGGACTGAAAGATAGAGGGGAGATAGCCAGTATAAAAAGGTGGAGGGAATGGGTGGAGCAGGAGCTAACAAGCTTGTATTTCCTTACTTCCTTTGGACATGTGCTAAGGCCTTTGCAAACCTCAGTGGCTCAACTACATTTAACATAATTACAAAGATACTTAACTGAATCTTGGTGTAAAATGTTTAAGTACTATTAATAAATTTAATTCTAGGCCTGCATGTTTGGGAATTGTGAATTAGTATTAGGATCTTTGAACCAGCGGCAGATGATGAATTTGAGCTAGGACATTTAAACGTTTGTGCGCATTAGTTGAGTGAAACTGTTGTCTGTTATTTAGGGTGGTATTGAACAATTTTCATTTTGTGCTATTATATGAAACATTGTACGATATGTTATTAATACCTTCCACAATTGCTACTTCTGATCAGTTATGTTCTTTAGAATCTATCTTTATTTGTCATAAGATTTCTTATCATGCAAGCAGAACATTTTGGTTAGAAGGTGTTATGGTAAATATATGGAAATAAGTTTGGAGTTAAAACTGTTTAAGTGGGCAAAGTTACATATTAGGTGATAGATGATATACAATGTTCCTTGGCACCAAGTTGTAAAAGACGAGGGATTCACTTGAAGGAAGGCTGATGTTGTTTGAACATTGACAGTTTCAGTAGCAGAGCTGAATTTGTAATAATAACATTCAAGCTAAAACTGAGCATGAGTTTTATTTACCAAAAATGTTCATTCGAGATTTGCATTATGTTCTGACCCAAGACAGCCTGTGTTATCCATTAAAGTTTGTGTAAACTAAATGGTAAATTACAATTTTTACTTACATTTTTTTTGCATCAGGACATTGCATTTGAGACCAGCATTTATTGCCCATCCCTAACTACCCTTGAGAAGGTGTGTTGAGCCACAGTCTTGAACTACTGCACCTCTTTTGGTGAAACTACAACCTCAGTAATGATGGGTAGATATTTCTGAGAATTGGGCCCAGAGATAGATGAATGGCAACACATTTCCAAGTCAGGATGGTGTGCAACTTGGAGGGGTACATACAAGTGCTGGTGTTTCCATGCACTTGAAGTTCTTGTCCTCAGTGATTTGAAATCGTGGGTTTGTCTGATTGTAGATGGTACTCATTAGAGCCACTGTGCACTGGTGGTGAAGGAGTGAAGGCTTAGGGTGGTGTATGGGATAACAATTAAACTGGCAGTTTGGTTACAGATGTCATCAAATTTAAATATTATTGGATCTGCACTGACCCATACAAGTGGAGAATATTCCATTATGTTTATGGCTTGTGCTTTGTAGATGGTGGAAAGGTTTTAGAACATTGGCTGGTGAGTCACTCTCTACCAGCTAGCCAGCATCTTACCTGCTCTTTTAGCCACAGTGTTCATACAACTAGTACAGCTGAGTTTTTGGTCAGTGGTGACATTCAGAATGTTGATGGTGGGGAATGCAGTGATGTAGCATCATTATTAAGGGTAGTTGCATTCTCTTTTTTTGGATGTGGTCATTGTTAGATGCTTTTGAAGCACAAAAGTTAATTGTCAGTTATCAGTCCATACCCTGAATGTTGTCTAGGTTTTGCTGTATCCAGGCATCGACTGCTTCATTAGCTGAGGAATTGCAAATGGAATTGAACATTGTACTACCATCAGTGAACATTCTCACTTCAGTTATTTTGATGGAAATAAGGTCATTGATGAAGAAGCTGAAGATGATTATAATGAAGACAGTGCCGTGAGGAACTCCCTGCAATAATGTTATGGGATGGAATGATTGACCTTTGATAACCTCAGCCATCTCGCTTTGAGAGGTATTACCCAAGCTATTGGAATGTTTCCCTCTTAAAGCCCATTGAACAGTTTTACCAGAGTTTCTGACACCACAGTCTAATGCTGCCCTGCTGTCAAAGACTGTTGCTCTCATTTTACTTCTGGAATTCCACTCTTTGGTCCATGTTTGGATTAAGGCTGTGATGAGGTCTAGAGCTGAGAGATCATTATGAAAACTAACTTGGATATCAGTGAGCAGATTATTGGATGTAATTGCTGCTTGATAGCATTGTGATCGACAGCCTTCATCATTTTGTTGATTAGCCACACTGGATTTGTCCTGCTTTTACTGAACAAGGCATAACTGAGCAATCCTGTGCATTATCAGCTAGATCTAGAGTGCAGGTACAATTCTGGGATATTGGCTGGTCCTCTCATCTGTACTAGATAGCATTAAAACTAGTATTAGTCCATAAATTTTTTTTTGGTGAGTCGCTATATTTTTTAAATCAGTCAATACATTTCCCATGGTTGACTAGAATCCTAGCATGCCAGTGGGGCTTCTCCTTCTGTGGCTACTATATTAGCAGTGTTGCAAACTGTAGTCCGTGGCTGATACATTGGCAATGTTTATGCTAAGGATATGCAAATTTGCAGAATGAGTAGATGCCATTGACCTTTGGACATTTTCCATTCGGGGCCCATGTTTGATTATTTTATTATGAACGTGATAAATGTTGTTTCATGAAAGCAGGTCCTTTACAAGCTGCAACTTGCTAGTTTCTGAACTTTGTCTGGTATCTTTTTTCTTATGACCTTGAGCTGCAATATTGTTATTGAAGGACAGCTAAGAACCAAGCACTTTGATAGAATACTGTATGTTGTTTTCAGTATTTTTACTTCATTTTATTTTGTGCCTTCTTACTGATTACAGTCATGCCATTAAAGGCAATCACCAAATAAAAGGTGGTTAAATCCAGTAAACAGAAGATTTCGGCTAGTTAAGTATCAGAAGACCTGAATGAACTTTTACGAAGGATTGGAGCTAAATGTGCAAACATTTGAGACACGTGCGGCTGATAAACAAAACACTTCCTAAATGAAATTTAAATCTATTACTAGTACTGATTTTGTGTGGAACAGAAAGAAAATAAGTGTTTTAATGATGTTGCTCTATGCACTTTAGAAAATGCTTTTCATAATCTAAACATTTTTTACTTATGAATTGAAAAGCAGTGTCAGTTATAGTTATTCATTTAAGGCACTATTTGTTTATAGTGATTGAAAAATTATTTGTTTTTCAAACCAGTTTAATTTGGATGGTAGTGCAGATTCATTTGAACAATACACTTATCACTTATTTAAATGTTTAAATTGAGTGATTAAAAGATGCTACCTACCAGGTCTCAAGTTACAACTTTTGTGCTGCATATTGTCACTGATTCTCTGGCCCATCTGATGTCATTTCCAATTAATACACAGCACATTTTTAAGTCACCTTTTAATATGTTACCCAGTATTATAATTTTTGCAGTGAACCCATTAAGTTTAAAGGAAGCACAGCACACTGTACCATGGTCAGTTTAAGGAGAGAGTACAAACCAGAGCCCCTACAGGTTGCAAGAGAATATGGGAACGGGATCTTGGCAAGTCAGAAGGAGTGCAGCAAGCAACACCTGGTAATCCACATACTGAACAATAGCGGATTATCAAAGTTTTACTGTGCTTTCTTTGCTAACCCTGCTCTTCACTCCAACCCGTCCAGTTGCTTCAGTGTAAATGTGAAACACACTTCAGCATTAATATTTCAGCCTTTTGTTGATGAAGGAAAAGGAGTATGTGGGGTGATACTGAGAATCTCATACCTGTGCATCAGCTGTACACATAGGCCCCACGTAAGCAATGGAACAAGCGCACCACTTCAGAAACTACTTGTCTATCAGTCACTACCTGCCCCATCTGTGGAAAAGCTTTGTTAGCCACCTAAGAACCCACAATACTGTCTTGAATGCTCCTTTTCCACTTTGGTCATGATGGTCCAGAGGCTCCTGGAAGTTGATGGGGATGTTACAATTCTTCAAGGAAACTTTGAGCATATCCTTAAATCTTTTTTCTTTATCTGCCTGGTAACCTCCTCCATGAAAGAGCTCAGATAGGCTATTATGGTGTAATATATAATGATGATGTTCTTTAGCTGTGGTTCTGGAGGTGGAAGATCAAATGCAGTGTTGGTATCTGAGAAGCACAGTCTTTTTAATCTAAAATTTAATTTGCATTGCAAAATATAAAGTCATTTGTCAGTGACCTTTCAGAAAAAAATACAAGGAAAAATTAACACTTCTTCAAATATGTTAAACCTTGAAGTTTGGATTGGAAAGAAGATAATGGAATTGCATCACAGTTGCATTAAAGGTTATACAGAAAAAAGGGTTAGGTTTCCATTAAAATACATTTTTAATAAATACTGATGAACAAACTGTTCACATCCATATTTTTTATTTAAATAGAAATGCAAGGTCAGGTGTCTTCTCACCTTTATATTCTGACCAACTTGGAAGGTCCATTTCGGGACCCAATCAATGTATCTGTCATAATGTAACCAGCCATCAGGAGCCATTTAATTTAGTTTCTTGCAAAATGAATGATAACCAATCTAAATTACTAGTTCCTAACTAATTTGTCCATGAAGATTTATTCCAGTCTGTTGAAACCTATTGTGCAAAGGTACCCACAAGCTAAATGGAAAGCAGTTTGTGCAATTCATAAGAATTAACGCAATTTATAACAACAATGGGCATTTATGTTGTTTTTCCTGCATTGGTTATTCCTGCTACCTCAATTAGTTGTAAAGGTTCCAATCAAGATATTTTAGTTTGTTAGTTGACTACCTTTTTGAGAATCAAAGTGCAGATTTTCTCCCACTTCCCAGTTTTAAAATTTGAAAAGCAGCACATGAAGATCCACTTGTTTTTCTCTATAGGTAACTGTCTTGAAATAGCTGATACCTGTTTTGAACAGATCTGGAAGCAGTTTAATAAGCTGGTTTTCTCTTAGCTGGAGAATGGTCATTTTTAATCTGGTAAACACTAAAAGGTGGAAAATGTTTAAAAACAGGTAGAGAAGTTTAACACATTGTGGGGTGGTATGATATGTTTGATTATTCTTCCTGCATTTTTAAATTGTTTTTTATTCCGAACAATCATATGAACAGTAATTCTATCCTGGGTGTCTAATGGGGATAAAGATACACAAATGTCAAGATAAAAAGGCCGTAACATTGAAGTTGTTTATTTTTTAAAGTTGTATTGTTTGGGATGTGGGTGCTGCTATCTAGGCCAGCGTTTAACATCAATCCCTTTGAGGAATTGGTGAGCCACCTTCTTGAATCACTGTAGTCTTAGTGATGAATATACTCCCACAGTGCTGTTGGATATGGAGTTCCAGGATTTAAATCCAGCAACAGTGAGGAAACTCTGATATATTTTCAAACCAGAATAATGTGCAAGTTGATGGAAACCTGAGGTTACTTGCTCCCTTTAAACATGCAGAGATATTAATCTCAACACTATAACCTCGGCCACTGAGGAGGATGGAGGATCGACTAGCAAAAAAACAGTAAAAGCAGATTTGATCCATGCTAACCATGATATTAATGTATTAGAGTTATATTGGTATGTACATTGCATTCTACTCCATTCATTATTTCTCGTGCTTTTCCTGAATTGATATCCGGCAATGTTATATCACTCAACATTTTACTGAAATGATGCAGTCGATGCAAGTATTTCTAATATGCTTTTCATCTCTGCATTTATTGCTACCTTGCTTGCTTTTGTGTAATGAATACTTCACCTTTTGAATTTTGAATCTCAACATTACCATCTGGTCTAAGGATCTCCCCCATTACCCATAATCTGCTTTGCTTGTTGACTGCAGTCTAATTTTAGATTTAATTTTAATTTTAAATTTTGAGATTTGGCTTTGCAGCAGGAAGAAATAACCTGATGTGTATAAAGCTGTATAAACTGTTTGAAAAAGATGTTAAACATGTCAAAATATTTCTCTAGCAATGTAACTCTGGAAGAATAGATTGGCAGAAAAATTATATATAAACATGAGGTAACTGAAGAAGATGATAACAATGAAGTTAATTCCTAAAGGCCTTTATTAAGGGGATAATTCTAATTCATTCTTCATTACTGTGTTTTCTAGAAACTTGTAAAATCCCTGTAAAAGATAATTTTATAAACTCATACATGTATAACTGGGTTTAAAAACTAGTGAAACCTCTTGGCAATTATAGCTCAAGAAACCAGTGGACACTGAAGAAATGCTGACAGATTGGAAACAAGTATAATACCCTAGTTGAAAATGGAGAAAATATTGATACACACATCTGTTAATCCATGGTCCTCTTTCAATGGGATTGATCTTGGCATATTCTAGAAAAGAACATGTTATAACTGCAGCTTAATGTGAATGATGTTGCTGAGAAAACAATAGATGAGTTAAATTGTAGCTACCTCATAAAGCTCCAATATAAAATGCTAAGCTAGACTAAATACATTTGAAACTGCAAGATATGTATGGAAATGGATGGGATGTTGCATTTAAAAAATCATGGGAAAAGAAGCAAGTACTCTTGAGCCACTTAGTCAGACTAGGATGGCAAATGTTGAATACAACAAGATTAATGGTGGTCCCTTTGCCTTGTCTCTTTCTAATGATGAAAACAGTTACAAATTTGCAGTAAGAATTTAGAGCAGTTGTTTCTGCTCTATGGAAGAAAAGAAATTTAAACTTTTGAATAACGGATGAAAATATTTGCACACCTTTTAAGAACTCTGGCAGCTCTGCCTGTGGTGTTAAAAGCCACTGTTCCCTTGATCTTGTGTCTAACTCCTTTCCTGTGTCTGAGTTGATATCTGTTCAATCATACTGTATCACTGCATAATTACTTCATTGGTCTGCTGAAGGGAGGGGCACAAAGAGGAAAGCAAGCATTAATAGTAGTTTTTCCAGGTAGCCATATTACCAAGTGTGCAGGTTCTCATTAAGTGTCAAATGGACTTGTTTCATTATATTATTTACTAGATTCTCTTATTATGTGCATGTGCCCACTGCTTTGCACAAGACCAGGTGGGCTGGAAAGTTACAGTTCCACCATTATTTAAATAGGTGTTAGTGTTAGAGTGAATGATTTTATCACAGATTAGGATATTGCAGAGTAATTTACGGTCAAATAAGTACCATTTCATGGATAGCCAGGGATTAGATGTCATAGATTAAATAATCTGCTTCGGTAATGTCACTTAAAGAATAAGTGTTGACCACGGTACTGCTTTACTCTTTGAATAATAACATGATACCTTTAACATCAATTTAATTAATATGGGTTTCAGTTTAGAAAACACTCTATCTTAAATTATATGTTCAATTCCTGAGTTTAAGAACCAGCAGCAGGAGTCTGCCCTGTGTATGGAAACTGACTAGTTAACATCAGTAGTTCTGTCACATTGCATGTTTCTGCATTGTTTTACTAACATTACAACATGATAAATCTAGATGGGATAGATTCACAGACATTAAAGCTCAAACAAATCTGTGGCATCAATTGGTTTATTCCTGAGAGCATACTTTGGACTCGTTAAGGTGGGGGTGTTGGTGATGAGATTGTTATGGATCTTTTTCTGCTGCTGTGAAATATATAAGTTGTGTTTTGGTTCCTTGAAGCAGTTAAGCACCACTACACAGAATAGGAAGAGCTGCTCCTTCACATTAGCAAGTTGACACGCTTTACAAAGGGACATTTTATGTCAACTTTAATTCTGAAATTCTAACTGGGATTAACTGTGAGCTTGTTATTTAGGTTGCTGCTGCCATCTGAACTGTTCCATCTTTGTGCCCCTTGTTTAATTCAATAGTTCCTGCCAACATTTTAATCAGACCCCTCTTTGGTATTTATTTTAGTGCTGTGAACAAGTGAAGTGAATGCCACTGTGAGGCAGTAGGCTGTACTTTAACCTGTCTTGCAGAAACCATTTTGTTTGTTGAAAGCAGCTAAGGAAATTTTAGTATGAAGTCTTTTTATTGCAAAAGCAACCGAGCTTTTGCAGCAACTCTGCTTACCAAGACGTTCTGTAGTATAGTGATGTGGTACACACTTGTGATTGAAAAGGTGTCTGAGCACGTGAATATCAAGGGAGAAAGATGACACTGCTGATTGGGGTTTGTCTTCTGCATGACCCTCAACAGGAGGACCACTAATTTTAGCCAGTAAATTATAAGGTGTATTTTTTCCAAAGTGGATTTGTGCAAGTAGAATAGGTCCCGCTATCTGATTCTGATTTTTCAGTTTTTAAAAATAACTTGGTTAAATGATGAATGTTTGCTTAGTTTTGAAATAAAATCTTAAAAAAAACCCCTCTGTCAGATAACACTTGTGGAAAGAGAAACAAAGCTAACATTTTACAGTGGTGACCTTTCATCGGTTTTGACATTGCAAATCTGCTCAAACCATGAGTGATGAGAATGCAAATTTAAGTAGCTTTAATTTGTTACATTCTTCCATTGAAAGGTACACTTTTTCAGGTTTAAAGTAAACTAATAACTACAGTCTTGGGGTGGGGTGGGGGGGTGCGGGAAGCTAAACTGTTGCCAGTGATCATTAAGCGTCCAAATTTGTGAACTGTTGGCTGAGGTTAAACAATTGAAATCGCTCTTAAAGTATTTGCATTCACACTTATTTTGGCAGCTCTCCCTGTGTTGAGCTTCTGTGCAATTGCAAATTTCTCTAAAATGATTACCTGGTCGGTAGCTATTTTGCAGCCAATGTGGACAGCAAAGTTCTTAAAAGAATGTATCTTTGCTGTAAAGATGAAAACCTGTTGATGCATGCCCCTCAGTAAAACTACTTAGGGCAATTTTTTTCTCTCCTTTGCACTACCCTCAGCCATCTCCATTAGTGCAATTAATATAAACGCTGATTATGGTTAACTTGCTGCCCTTAAAGTTGCTATCTGGCAGAGTATGGGCATGAACAACATATGAGTATATTCTACTCTGGTAGCAACAATTATTTGTTTAAATAAAGACAGTTCATGTTATTGTATTATGCATGTCCGACAGAATGTGTTTTTGCATGTTCAGTAGTACTGCAGCTGCTCCTGATAATGTCAAATCTTGTAAGTGTGCAGAGATTTATAATTTGTTGGCTGTGGTTGATCAGTGTTTTGGTTATTTTACTTCACGAGGTGTGTCCACATGGGAAATGGTAGACATGGGTAATGAAAGTGAAAATAAATACAAAGAAAATGAACTATGAGGAAAAATTGAAAAACATAGGCTCTGAATTTGAGGGATGATATTATTCTGTGCTGGAAATAGTCTGGAGTTGCTGTTCTCTTCATGTAAGAACATTAAAAGATGAGAGAGGAAGGACAGTACTTCCTCAATGTCTCTGAAGCATTAAAGGCGATTGAGAATGAGGATGCAGTGTTGTTTCAAGATAAATCAGACAAGTTTTAATGGAAGGCATGATTCGAGTTTGCTTTTCCCTAATTTAGCTATGGTGGAGGGGAGAAAAATCTTATGGTAATCAACATGGCAATAATTACAAATTAACTAGAATGGGTGCTGCAATGTGGGAAATCTGAGATATTAGTGTAATGAGTTTTCAGACCAAATTATTTCTGATTTAACACAGGGCTCTACCTGTGATCCAGATCAGCAGTTCCAAGATCTAGCTTTACACCTTGCCCAAATATTATCCTCATATTCTGATTCTTATCAGCCTCTGTTTTGGAGTCCGCAATCTTCAGTTGGACAATCAAGAACTATTTTTCATTTTTGTAACATCTCACTAGTGGTGTGAATCCAGTATATCCTTACTATTTGGGAGTAATCACATAATTATATCATAAAAAAAAACAAAAATGAAGTTTGCTTAGTTCATTAAAATCTAGAGAAGTGGCTTTTTATCTAAAATATAACTAATATTCTTTCTACAGTTAACATGCTCCTATTTAAGCAAGGATCATTGGATATTGGTTAGGGGTATAAATACAGGTTACTTTTTTCTTCCTTTATAGTGCTGAGGTGCTGTGCCCAAATATGGTGCAATCAGCAGGAATGAATAGAATGCAAGGGTAAATCCCTCTTGTTTGGTTCAGTAGTACAAGTTATTAGAATTGCAAACAGCTGTGCTAAATTCCAGACATAGACCAAATTAAAGAACTAGATGATGTAACCTTGTATAATTTGTCTTAGTAATTCCAGTTATCATTGTTTTGGATCCTAGTTGTAAAGTCTACTTAAATACCAGGTAGAATTTTCTAGAGGATGTGCCTATACATATGAGTGTAGTAGTTCAATTGTGACTACTGTTTCTTCAGACCCCAGAAAAAAAGCAATCAGATTCTGCAAGAGGAAGGAAGCGGAAGGCTGATACCCAGAGCGATAATAGTCAAGGTAAGAGATATGGGGGAGGGATCAGATTATAAATGTGGAGATGATGTACTCATTTCAATATTTTCATGAAAGTTCCAAGTGCTTCTGTGCAGATTTCAACAGTTTAAATTAGAAGGAATATTCCCTTCTCCTCCTCTATATCATCCATCAGACAAATTCATCTGTAGCTTTCATTTCATGTAAAATGAGAATCTTAAATAATAATGTATGCTGCTCTTCCATTTCCACCAGCACCCACTGCCCTTCTCATGGCAACTTATTATGTAAATACAGGAGGTGCATCAGCTGCCTCCTTTACCTTCTCCCTTTGTTATTTAAGGATCTGAACACTCCTTCTAGATGAAGTAGTGAATTTATTACACTACTTACAATTTAGTACATTGTACTTAATGCTCATAATATGGTAATCTCTATATTGGAAAAATCAAACACAGATTGGGTGGCCACTCTGGTACGCCTCTGTTCAGTCTATATAGGTGACAGAGCTTAAGTTATCTGTTGCTTCAATTCTCCACCCCGCTCAGTTGTCTCTATTTTTGGCATCGTGCACTGTTCCATAAAGCCATATGCTCAATTTAACACATTATAGCCTTTTAGGACTCTGTTCTCACTCAACTTCACATTTCTCCCTTGTATCTCATCCAGTATTGTTTTTTTTAACCCCTCTTGGGGTATTTTAGAATTATTATCTCCTCTAAACATACTTTTATCACTCCCTTCCACATGGATCTAGAGCTTTCTGTATCATTCAATCCTTCCTGGTCTCCATCCTATCTTAGATCTTCCCTTTTGTTTTCTTTGTGTCCCTCCTTTTCGTTGCGATGTAAAACTTGTTTTATTTCTAACTTTTTCCAGTGTTGATAAGATTATTGACCTGAAACTTCAACTATCCACAGTATTTCTCTCCACAGATGCTACCTGACCTACTGAGTATTTCCAGGATTTTCTATTTCAAACTTTTAGCTTCTGCCTTATTGTTTTTGGTATATTTTAATTGTTCCACAGGATGTAGACATTGCTGGCAATGCTAGCATTTATTGTCCATCCCTAATTGTCTCTGAACTGCAGAGGTGGTGGTAGTTCTGAAGTCATGTGTAGGCCAGGGAAGGACATGTAAGGATGGCATATTTCTTTTCCTGAAGGGCATTAGTGAACCAAGTGGATTTTTACAGCATTCTTGCTTTTATGATCTTGGTTACTGAGATTAGCTTTTTATTAATTTCCATATTGACTTGCTTGAATTTAAATTTTCCAAATTGTCATGAATGGATTACGATTCTTGTTTCTCGATCAATGCTACAAAACTCTGGCTACTAAACCAGTAACGTCACTGTGATACTCTGCCCAATCTTATACATAGGAGGCTGGAATAATAAAGGCTAGCCAAATTGGCATGATCCACAAATTATTTGTTACATTGTAACCAGTATAATGGAAAAATTGTGCTGTGTTAAACACACAAGAAGCAGAAAAGCACAGAACACTGAACTAATGACCTGGATTTTGCTGGTAAACATTGAGAGTTCTGAGCAGAGCCACCAACATTTACCAGCTCAACACTTGGGATTTCCAGGCACTCAAAAGCAGAATCGTTAACATATCATTAGTTGGTGCTGTATGTTTCAGTGTGCTCTGCAGCAGGATTCTACATTTAACATTTTTAAGTATATTTATCTGATTTTTTTTCAAACTGTTTGTTTAAAAATAATTCATTTTTAATTGTTTATAAGTGTCTAAAAAAAAACCTGACAGCTTTGACAGCCAGTGAAGCTGGGCAGGATTTTGGTTTTCAAAGGCTTTCAGGGAAGCTATGGAAGCTCAGGGTAGCACTGAGTCCCAGATGCTTCAGGCCAATTTCTTAAGCATTCAGGGTGAGGAACTTTTAGTGTGTCTGGCCCAAACCAGCAAAATCCTGGTTGATATCTACCAGAGTAAAAGTTCTATTCCTAAATCCCACACTTGCTACATTCCATTCATTTATTCGGTCACACAAATTATTTTACAATCTGTTCTTCTAAGGGATTTATTGGTTGAAAGTGTGTTGGATTTAAAGCAGAGCAAAAAGGCATCTGATTAGGAATGTAGAGCAATGGTTGATATTGGAGGATTTCTCAAGTAAAGCATATTAATGTACAACAAATAAATACTGGTCTTGATTTCAATGCCCAGATACTTAAGCAATTGTGACGTATGGCATTAGCTGAGAAGTAGCATTGAGGTAGAAGTTTTACTTGCACGGTAAATGCATTGTATGGCAATTTTCTTTTAAGATGCGTACATTTCTGAAATAGTGAAGTGTGGGGTTTGGAATTATTCATTTGTATTATAAAATCCATGTAGAAAGGACAATGCTTAGGTAATCAAATAGAGACGGGTTCACATTCTTCTCTTACTCCAATCCACAAAACTATTCCTTATCCATGCAGTAAAGCATTACCATCACCAAGCCAGAGTTTTAGTTCATGGTCGTGTCTTGTAATCTTAATGAGATTTCTGAAAGTTTGTAGTGCTTTCCTACAAGTAAAATATGTGTATATATGTATGTATGTGTGTGTGTATGTGTTGTTTTTCTTCCCCTCAGTGCTTGAAAGCAGCAGGCTAAATTGTAGGTAGATTTGGATGATTTCATAGTGACCATATTATAAACTCTGCATCTCTAAGGGTGATCTATTCAGCTAGTAATGCAGTCTAAAGAATTATTATTGAAACTGTCAATTGCCTTGAATCCTAAAAATATATAAAAGATAACTACTCAATTCTGCAGGTAATTAATTAAGTATAAAGAGTGAATGTTGGCACATTGAACTCCATTGTGCAGATTTACATTGACTAACTTCAACTTGTCATCTTAACAAAGGATATTGTATTAGCTTTCCATGCATCTATTTTGTTTTTTGTGATGGAACATGTGCCCTGTTAATTGTATTCCTGTAGAACTTGGTAATTTGTAAAGGATAGAAGAAATAACTCAAGATAATTTCACTCAGCAATATATAATCTGACTTCCTTTTGTTTCTTTCAGGTAAAACCGGTACAAGAGGACATAAAATCAGTGACTATTTTGATGTAAGATGATTTATAGATCATAACTTAGTCAAAGATTTGCAATTTTGATTTCCTTAATAAATTATAAACTTATCCCTCTGGAAAATTCATTGTTACTGATGTATAGTTTAATTATCAATGGGATTTTGTTTTGCTGGTCACGGTAAATGTCTTGACAGACATGATTAACAAATTGCATTGTTTCATTTTAAGCAGGATTAATTTGCTGAAGAAATTCCTATAGTGATTGTTCTATATTTTGATTCTGTCATTTAAAAAATGCTGCAATTTTATCAAGATTTTCCTTCAATCTTCTCAGTATACAGGTGGTAATGGTACCAGTCCAGTAAGGGGTGTACCACCTTCAATTAGATCTCCTCAGAATTCCTTCTCTCACTCTGCCACCTCATCTGTAAGTTTACAAGTTCATCATTCTTAAGCTGTCAGCAAGGCTGGACATCCTTGTAGTGATCTGTATATGTTTTCATAGTTTTTGGGTGGAGGAAGAGTAACTACTTTGATTCTTGGTGAATTTTGGATATTAACTAGAATATTTGGGGACTCTATCCTGAAGAGTAAAAGAAGGAAGAGAAAAATAATTTTAAATATATTCCTTTGTACTTGAGTAGTATTGGCCAAGGAACCAATGTATGCTTCGTTCTGTTAAGCAAGGCTGGGAACAAAAACTGTGAAGGAGGTGCATTGTTTGGATTGCTGTCTGAATTATCTTTATATTTTTTAAATAATGAATTATTAGTGATAAGAAATGCTTCAAGTAGCAATATGCAAGACACCATAACTAATAACATGCACCACAAAATGATTATTTTGTTCACTATTCTCCCAAGTCCCTGACACATGCTGTTAAAATGGGCGCCATCCTGTTATCCCATCTGATTTTTGACAAAATCATACTAATAAGGGCAGCATGTATGGTGATCAGAGTTAGCCATTGTTTTCCCATATTATTGACGCTGCAGTATTTTCATTGCTACTAATTTAGTCGCGGTTCATTGTAGAAACTCAAATATGCAATTTTATCCACAGTGATAATCAGAAAATGGCTCATACTGAACCAAAATTAAAAAGTAAATAGTTTGTGTCCTTCAAATATATATTCACGTCAAATAGATTTCTGACTATTGAAAGAACCTTGTGTTCTATAACCTGTTAACTTTACTGAAGGTGGAATGGAGTTAATGCAGCATTTAAAAATGCATAAAACTCTTAAGACACTTCAAGGTTAAAGTGAAAATTGGATGCTGAACATTTAGAGGAATTTAAGAGGTGATTGAAATTCAATGAAATGAAAAGGAGAACCTTAAGTGTTTAACAAAAAAGGGACGTTGAGCTGTTTAAGTTTTTCTAGGCAACAGGGTTGAGGTGGCTGAAGGGAGCAGGTGTGGAAGAATTGGAAAACTGAGGATTAAGGAGGGTATGCATTAATTCTTGATGAAGTTGCAGAAGGGAGTAAGGTGAGGCCATTGGTGGCACTTGCAGATTGGTTTGAAGATTTTAAGTTTAATATTTTGGGGGAGCAGACGTACAGCTCACCAAGATCAAGAATGAGAATCAGAAGTCTGGACATATTGGAATTTGTGGACATCAGAAATATTAGGAAAAGTCAAAAGGTGACTGAAGCATTGAAGACATTTTCATTTGTAGTTCAGGTGAAGTAGGAGAGAAGACAGCTATGTTGCAGAGGATGCCCTTGAAATTATCTTGTTCAGCTTGATTTTTGCAATAGTGAATAGAGTTGGATTCTGATAAGGATCTGGAAAAAAATTGTAATTTAGATGTGATGCCCTACATGCAGACTGAAAGTGTTCCATCAGATAGTGAGCTGGTTGTCAGCTGCACAAATGAAAGCTGATTGGAATTTACCAGAGATGTTGATTTTTTTTTAAAAAGGAAAGTAAAGATCTGGGGGAAAAGATAATGTTGGAGACATTGAACAGATCAGCATCACTGGAAAGCAAAGCATTATTAACATTTCAGGCCTAGGAACCTTCATCAGAATTGAATTAAAAAAAACACATTAGTTCTGCAGGGCAGGTGCCCTGAGGGGGTGGAGAGAGTGGACAGGACCATCTGATAGGATGAGGCCAGATTTGTCATGGTGATGTGCTCTTTACAAAGTACCCCAGTTGATAGATCAATGCAGGGAATTAGAAAACAAAGGTGTATGTAGGTTAGGGAATTAAATGTAATATCGCCAAGCTTGCAACGAAACAAAGCTGGGTGGTGGTGTGACCTGTGAGGAAGATACAGAGAAGTTTTTCTGCGATTTGGATAGGTTGAGTGGGCAGATACAGAATAATTTGGATAAATATGAGGTTATCAATGTTGGTGGCAAACAGAGAAGTGGATTATTAATATAACGGCGAGAGATTAGGACAGGAGACAGATAACGAAAGTAAGCACACAGGTGCAGCAAATGGTATGTTGACTTTCATAGTGAGAGGAATTAGGTACGGTTATCATAGTGCAATTGTACAAAACGGTGAGACCACACCCTGTGTGTCGTGTGCCTGTTTGATCTCCGTATCTAGGTAAGGATATTGTTTATGGAGAGAGTGCAACAAAGGTTAACCAGACTGATTCTTGAGATGGCATTATTGGCATATCCAGAAAGATTGGGATGATTGAGCTTGTATTTGCTAGAGTTGAGAAGAATAACAGGATACCTCATTGAAACTCGTAAAATCCTGACAGGATAGACTAGATGTAGGACAGATGCTCCTAGTGGTGAGGAACTCCAGGCCCAGGGGTCACAACCTATGGGGTAGGCCATTTAGGACTGAGGTAAGGAGACATTTCTTCACCTAAAGACTGGTGAATTTGTGGAATACTGCACCACAAGACTGTTGAGGCTAATTGATTAACTGTATTCAAGAAAGAGTTAGACATTGTTTTATGGCTAAAGAGGTCAGGGGAAATGGGAAGAAAACGGGAATAGGGTACTGAAATGGATGATCAGCCACTATCATATTGAATGGTGAAGCAAGTTCATAGGCTCAAATGATACTCTTCTGTTTTCTATGATTCTCTTCTGTTTTCTATGATTCTAGATAATAGCTGTAAAATGCAGGTCAGACCTGCCACAGCAAACTAAGACTGAAAATAGAATATAGAAAATGCCAAGCAGAGAAGGCAGTATCTGTGGAGAGAGAAAAGCAGAATTAACATTACAGATGAATAACCTTGCAGCAGAACTGGCTTTGCAATGGGAATGGTTTCTATGGAATGCTGAAATGGGAATTGAGGGGAAGGTGCATCTGGTAGTGGAATCTCTTCGAAGGTGGTGAAAATTATGAAAGATGATCCTTTGAATGTGGAAGCTGGTGGGATGGAATGCAAGCACCGGGCAATTTCCATCCTTTGGTCATGAAGAGAGGGGTGAGAGCAAAAGCGTAGGAATAGATTGGCCATAGGCTTTATCAGCTGTGGTATAGGGGAAGCTGTGCTTAAAGAAAAGGGAAGTCATCTCGAGCACCTGTGTGGAAATTCTTTGCATCAGGGAAGATCTGATGGACACGGAGGAACAAGGAGAAGAGAAGAGGGTCCTTGTAGGAGGCAGGGTTGGATGAAGTATTGTTGATATTTCAGGGTGTCTGTGGGCTGGCTTTGGATGTTTGTCTAATTGGTTAGAGAGCAATGAGCAGGAGAGAGAGGAGCAGGTTGTCATTTGATGGAACTCCGAAGTTCAGAGTTGTTTGATAATACTAGCTTTTCATTACAGGTATCCATAATTGCTACCTGACACAGCATTAGCATCCTCAAGAATAAAGGAATGGCAACCGTAAAGTGTAAACTTCGTTCTGAAAATCAGGGAAAGCACAACTAAATAACTCTTTTAAGTAGACGTGGTCGATAATTTAAATCCAAATCTACACAGAAATCCTGAAATTGCAACTTTGCTTTCATTGAAACATTCAAACACTCACAGGTGGTGACCCTTAAAATTGATGGCCAAAGTCGTGTTTTTCTCAACTTCATTTAACTTGAAATATTCTTGAATATATGGTTCACATTTGTTTAAAATCTGTGTGCATTTTACCTGCCCCTTGGCAATTATAAGCATAGCAACCAGTGCAACACTGTAAAAATCCAATCTTATTTTGTTGTAGATTCGGCAGAATAGTCCATCTCCTACTGCATTAGCATTTGCGGACCTCTCTGCTTTACAGCCAAAATTAATTTCTGTCTCCTGCAAGACCACTCAGGTATATGTTAACTGAGCTGTTTTGGACTATGATAGGAAATCCAGTTTGCTTCTCATCAGAAGCATGTTAAGGGATGGGAAATCTGCTGGGACAGTGGGGTATAATGTAGTAGAGGATGTAGTGTCCTTTTGCTATCTACTTCAACCAACCATAGCAAATTTTAGTTTTCCAAGTCTGAGGGAAACATGGTTACTCCTGCAGAATTGGTTAGGGTTAGGGAGTCATGGTATGTCAGAAAGAGTGGAACTGGATTTTTCCTCTATTAGCTGCAATATTTAGAACATAACACTACAGCACAGGATCCCTATCCCTCTATTCACTGCATATTCATTTGCCTATCTAAGAGCCTCTTCTGCCTCCACCACCACCCCTGGCAACACATTCTAGGCACCCACCACTCTCTGTGTAAAACAAAGTAAAAACTTGCCCTGCACATCTCCTTTGAACTTTCCCCCTCTTACCTTAAATGCATGCCCTCTAGTATTAGACATTTTGACCCTGTCTATCTCTCTAATTTTTATTATTTCATTCTTTCCTTGTTGGGTTTTTCTTTTTTTCTCACTTTAACTCAGCTGGTTACCTTTTCAGACCTACTTTGAGGATTTATTTGTTTGTGTTTTGCTTCATTGTATCATATTTGTCATGAATTGGCATTGTCAAATTTGTTCCTCATGGAATTTTAAGATTACTCTCCAATTTTAATATATCTTAGGTTAATTACAATTAATAGATTAAATAATGTGGGGGGGGGGGGGTGGTGGTGGTGGCCTATACTGAAGAATTTTTTCTGCAGTGTATGTGCTTTGGGCATAATCTGTTGTTCTTAATGCTTTAATTTTATGAAGACTGAACTTACCATGGGAAAACTGGCTGCACTGGAAAGCAATAAGAATCTAGATCTTGAGAAGAAGGAAGGTAGAATAGATGACTTGCTACGGGTAAGTACTCTCGTTAGCAATTCAATCTGCCAATCTGTGTTAAATGCAAAAAGCTGTAAGAGCCAATTGTATTCAAATAATAAGCAAATGTAAACTAATAAATCCAGATAGGTGGTGAATCTAAATCTTGATGCACATGATATAGCTGTTATATTTTGCACCGATATCAGTAATGCTTATATAATTAGCTTTATTTCCAAAATCTCAACAGATTTTGATTGTTACAACATTCTATCGTGTTGAGGACTCATTTACAATTTTTTTTAATGTTCTAATGTTTCAAGAATAAAAGATGGGTATTTTAAATTTTGTAAAAAAAAGTCAAATGATTTGGACTTCAAGGAAAAAATAGTAATTTAGACCTTGCCTTTTGCACAGTATTAATGCAAATTATAAAGCTGTCAACATATGTACAGTCAGAATATTGACAAATTGAATGCTGTATTTAAAAAAAAAAGCTGCTGTGCTATTTGGTGGTACAAGCATGAATGTCAGAAATTATGTTCAAAAATAAATATTTTAAGTTAATTTTGGTTTTAAAAAGTGAAATATTTTAGCTCCTTTCAAATTAATTGATTGAAAATTGCCCATCAACATTATCTGTAAATATTCTGTACTTTGCAAACTTGACATGGGATTAACTTGAAAGATTGGGTTAAATTGATATTTTCAGAAGTGTGTAATAAATTCCTCAATTTCTTGCGAAACTGTAGTAGTATCCACATTTCAATGATAGTAATCCATTTTTGTTTTAAGTTTGGCAGATGGTAGATAATTGCCATTTACTAAATTTTCTTAAATTTATAATTTGCCATTTTTGTGCAGATTATAAATATGATTCTAGTTGTAAAGATATTCACTATATATTGACTTGGCATAATGTGAAATTTTAATAATATTGGCTATGTTGACAGGCCAATTGTGATCTCAGGAGGCAGATTGATGAACAGCAAAAACTCCTTGAAAAATACAAAGAACGGTTAAACAAGTGTATGACAATGAGCAAAAAGTTACTGATTGAAAAGGTAAGAATCATAACTTTACAGTTTGTTTCAGAAGCACTGGAACAGAAGAAAGCCATTCATTGTAGCAAAGGTGTTCTACTGTTTCATTAATTCATGATTGATTTGTGTCCTAACTATTTCTACTGGCCTTGGTTCCTTTCCCTGTAAAACCCTAGACAAAAGTCTGTCATTTTCAGTTTTGAATTTTTCATTTGACCTTGGTCAGGGAGAGCGTTCCAGATTTCCACAATACCTTTTATGAAGAAGCAATACATGATCATCCTTAAATGATATAGGACTAATTTCAGGGCTTTTGGGACCTTGTTCTGGACACCCCTCCAGAGCAAATCGTTTCTTTATTATTAGATCCTTGATTCATCTGAAGTAGTTCAATTAAGGTCTCATCTTAATTTTCAGTACTCAAGAGTACAAGAGTCTATGTAACTTGTATGCTCTTAGTTTAGCCATTTTAGTCCCAATTTCATTTTAGTGAATTTGAATTGCATCTATCCAGGGCTAATATAGCCTTCCTGGGTACACTACCCAGAATAGAAGGGGTCTAATAAGAGAGATGTTCAAGTATAATTTCCACTCTGTTGCATTTAGTCCCTTTCTTTGAAATGTAGATTTGCATTCCAGTCACTTTTTCTTTTAGCATGTGCGCCAATTTTTAGTGATTTCTGTACATGGTCCCTAAACTGACATACCCTTTCACAGTTCTTGGCTTCTTACCTGGGCCTAAATAAGTAACCTCAAATCTCTGTACTGCACATCTATCACAATTTTGCCCAAGTCTATGCATTTAAAGAAAGAACATCACTTTTTTTTTTACTGTTATTATAAGCAAAAATTAATCTTTTGAAGCACCCTGCCTGATTTACCATCTCTTACTTTTGAATTTTCCTTTGTTTATTCTAAACTTTACATAAAATACCAAGCTCCCAGGCGGCATCTAACTTTGAAATAAATTACCGCCATGCTTCAGAGTATTGTTTCTATAAGTATATTTTTGTTTTTGTATGTGACTATTCCTCATTACGTAGAACATAGCTTGATTTGCCTGATTTCTTTAAATAGTGCATGGAATATCTTATATTCTAAGTAATCCTATCCCAGAATACGGTTCTTGATTGCAGCACATGTTATTCACATTGAGCATTTACTGTGAGTGTGCAAATGTTGTTTGGTATAAGTGATCAAATGTTATTTGTTTTACGTGTAACTGTGACATTGCATATCTTTTCAAGTCAGTTTATCAGCAGTCAATTTTATAACATGCTTTAAATAAGGAAGCAGTGAAATGTTTAAAAATACAGTTTATTGAAGATAGGTTTTGTATTTTAGAGTAAACAAGAAAAGCAATCCAGCAGGGAGAAAAGTATGCAAGACAGACTACGTCTGGGGCATTTCACTACAGTCCGACATGGTGCTTCATTCACTGAGCAGTGGACTGATGGCTATGCATTTCAGAATCTTGTAAAGTATGTACATTTTCATTATAATACTTTATCATATTTCTGCTTTCATCAATCACCTAATTACATGTTCTGTCTCCTACCCATTAACATGTGCTTGCTCTTTGAATTCTTTCCTTTTGGTTCCCAATGACATCCCCCTCTTGATGGCATGTCAAGCACACCAGTATTTTCTACCTAAATTTCTAGTTGCTTCCCCCTCTTGTATGTCGATGACTTTTAAATCCACACTGAAATTCTCTATCTTGCTATTGCTTATTAT
Source organism: Pristis pectinata (assembly GCF_009764475.1). Lineage (NCBI taxonomy): Eukaryota > Metazoa > Chordata > Chondrichthyes > Rhinopristiformes > Pristidae > Pristis > Pristis pectinata. The sequence goes on from NC_067405.1 coordinate 43,147,895, forward strand.
TAGTTATTAATACTATAAGAGCAGGACAAAAGAAAATTGGAGCAGGAGTAGGCCATTTGGCCTCTCAAGCCTGCCCTACCATTCAATGTGATCATGGCTATTCTGCTACAGGCTTAATCTTCTCTTCTGTGCTAGTTCTGTCCTCAATTCCCTGAATTTAAAAAAAAATTAATCTACCATTTTTAAAAGCCTCCAAGGATATAGCTTTCACAGCCCTGCAGGGTGGAGAATTACAGAGATTCACCACCCTCTTCAAGAAGTGGTTCCTATGCAATTCAGTTTTAAACAACCACCACCTGATCTTGTAACCATGTCCCTTTGTTCAAGATTTTCCCACTGGAGGAAATGTCTTTATCTTCCCTGTTAAGCTCCCTTAAGATCTTGTATGTTTCAATAAAATCACCTCTCACTCTTCTAAACTCCAAATAATATAGATCTGACTTCCTTAGCCAATCATGATGTGAAAACCCTCTAATCCCAGGAATTAGCCAAATGGAGACTGCAGATGTTAGAATCCGGAGCAACAAACAATCTGCTGGAGGAACTCAGTGGGTCAAACAGCATTGGGCGGGGGTGAGGAATTATTGACGGTTTGGGTCGACAATTAGCCTCCAATGCTAGAATGTATCTTAAGTAAGGAAACTGTACACAGTACTCAAGATGTAGCCTCACCAGTATCAGGAACAATATTTCACTATTTCTGAACCCCAACAAATTAAGGATAATATGTAATCTACTTTTCTAGCCACTTGCTGCGCCAGCCTACTAATATTTTTGTGATTTGTGCACGTACACCTAGATCCCTCTGTAATTATTTGCAGTCTTTTCCATTAAGATAACAGTCTTCCTTTAGATTCAACTTGTCAAAGTGTATGACCTCACACTTCTCCACATTAAACCTCCATTTGCCAAGTTTCCACCACTCATTCAACCCATTTATGTTTTGTTGCAGAGTCCAGTCTCTTTGCAACATGATCTCTGTTATCTTCAAGTGGTCAGCTAGCTAGGATACTTTGCACCCTGCCCCCTTCTCCCAGTTATTAATATAAATAGTAAATAATTGAGGGTGAGGAACTGATCCTTGGGGCAGTCAACTAGTTAAATTCTTCCAGCCTGAATTCTTCCCCTTTATTCCAACTCCACCTTCTATGTGATTAAACCATCTGGTGACTTCAGTGCCTTTAGACCGATTAGTTTTTCCAATACCATGTCTCTTGTGATAGTTTTTCCAATATTTTGTCTCCTGTGATGGTGATTGTTGCAAGTTCTTCCATATATTTGAAACTAGCTCATCAGATATCTTTGGGATATTTGCATCATGAAGGACTTAAGCTTTTGAATTAACTTGTCTGCCATTTCCTTGTTTCCCATTTGCTGATATTACTTGCCACTTTTCTCTCATAATCAATTTTCTACCTCATTATTATTGTCTTTTGCTACAGGTTCATGTAAAGTTCCAAATTCTCCAGTCTGTCACTAGTGCCTGCCATTTTGTATGCTGTAGTCTTTGATTTAATATTTTCCTTAACCTCCTTTGCTAAATATGGATGGTTCATTTTTTTTCATGGAATCCCTCTTTCTAATTGGGCTAAATTTCTGTTGAGCATTATGAACTAGCTGTTTCAATATCTGCCACTACTCATCCACTGACCTATCCCTTGACCTATTGACCCAGTGCACATGAAGCAAATGTAAATAACCTGTAATTGCTCTTACTTAAGTTGAGGACTTGGTTATGGATGCTGGATGCTTGCCCTTCAACTGTATCTGAAATTACCATGTTATAATCACTACTCCATATCTGTTCCAGGGTAAGTTCATAGAGTAATACAGCACGGAAATGGGCCCTTCGGCCAACATTCATGTCGACTAAGATGTCAATTCCTTACACACTCCACAAATTTCTCTGCTGTGGTACCTTTGCCAGTCTGATTAGTCTAATTTATATACAGATTAAATCACCAATGATAAATGAAGTTCCTTTCTTTCATGCCTTTTGATATTTCATTGTTTTTGCTACTCCATAGGACAAAGCAGCATCTTGGGGGTTTATGTGTCTTCTTTCCCCTGCTATTCATTAATACCACCTAAACTGATTCCAAGTCACAGTCCAAAGCATCTATATCTCTAATTGGCACTAAGCTTCTGTTTTCCTTGATTAATAAAGCTACCTTACCTCTTTTTTTGCCTATTCTTTTGGAATCTTAAATTACCTGGAATATTGAGTTCCTGGACCTGAACATCTTGCAGTCACATCTGTGCTATTAGATTGAATTCCTTTGTTACTATTTGTGCCTTCAACTCGTCAATCTTGTAACAAATATTATGCTCATTAGATAAAGAGCCATAAGCTTAGACTTTTCATAATTTTGGTTCCTTCAGGTTTACTTCCTGCCTCTCATCTTTGCTTGTATATTATGTCCCTTCCTGTCACCCTTTTCATTTTCCCCTTCGCTATCTCCTACCACTAGTATCATTTTTTGATTTTTCCTTTTGCATTTCCCATCATTAGTACCCTGCTCTTACCCCCCCCCCCCCCCCCAAAATTGGATTAATGCCCTTTTAACATCCCTCTATACCTACCCAAACTATTTTCATACTATCACACTTTCTGCACCCCTTCCCTTCCAACTATTAATAATTTGATGAAAAACTGCAGATGCTGAAAATCTAAAATAAAAACAGAAAATGCTGGAAATACTCAGCAAGTCAGGCTGCAGCTTTGAGAGGAACAGTGTTAATGTTTCAGGTCCAGCATTTTCTGTTTTTTATACTAACTGCAGTTGAAGTCTTCCCACACAATAGTGTTACTGCCAAGAAGAAAGCTTTTAAATAAAAATATATATTCTTTGACTTGTTTTGAGCAGCATTGAAGGTGAATCACTATGGCTCTTAGTGTGCTCACAGACTATCTTAATGTCTTCCTTTTGTAGACAACAAGAGTGGATAAATCAACAAAGAGAAGAAATAGAAAGACAAAGGAAGTTGTTGGCAAAGAGAAAGCCTCCACCAACTCAAAATTTGCAGGCTCCATCAGCGAATTCTGAGATAAAACAACGCAAAGCAAAAGCTGTCAATGGAGCAGAAAATGATCCATTTGTTCGACCAAACCTTCCACAGTTGTAAGTTTCTTTTTTTAACATTTTTAATTGTCTTACTGTATTTTACAAACTATTTTATATAGTGGGCAATGCCACACAACAAAATAAGTAATTGATTTCTCACGTATTCATAATGCTGATTGTAATTTGGAAAATTTGTTTACAACAGTCTTCTCTACATAGCTGAGTAAGTCAGTCATATGTAATGTACATTTTATGATATAAAGAGATTAGTCTTAAACTCCTCTCATTGGTCTGAGAATCCTTTTTTTCTGATATATATGTTAATTCAGTAAACACAGAGCTTCAGCTCGTATTGTAATGTTTAAACATCTAATCAGGTCATTAGAGTCATAGAATTGCACAACATAGAAACAGGCCCTTTGGGCCACCACGTCTATGCCAACAATCATACCTACCTGTACAAATCCCAGTTATCTGCATTAATTACATATCCCTCTATTCCTTGCTCATGAAGTACCTGTCCAGGTGCCTCTTAAGTGTTATTACTGTTCCTGCCTCTGCCACCTCCTTTGACAGCTCATTCCAGATGCCACCCACTCTTTGTGTGAATAATTTACCCCTCAGATACACTTTAAACCTCCTCCCTTTCACCTTAAACCAATGTGTTGTAGTTTTAGACACATCCACCATGGGAAGCAGGCATTAGCTATCTACCCTATCTATGCCTCTCATAATTTTATGTATCTCTATCATGTCACCTCTCACCATCCTTTGCTCCACGGAAAACAGACATAGCCTATCCAATTTCTCCTGATGACTCAAGCCCTCAGTTCCAGGCAACATCCTTGTGAATCTTATCTGCACTTTCTCTAGTTTAGTCAAACCTTTCCTGTGGTTTAGTGACCAGAACTGGACATAATACTCCAAGTGCATCCTAAGCAACATTTTGTACAACTGTAACATGACAACCTAACTCTTGTACTCAATGCCTTGATCAATGAAGGCAGGGAAGCCATACTCTTGTCCATTCTGTCAGTCTGTCCATGTTTCTTTGAAACCTCTTGATATTCTCCTCCCTGCTCACAACCCTATTGAGCTTCGGTTCTGTTAGTCTGTTGAGCTGGGTTTTGAATAACCTAGGTGACTGAGCCGCCACACTCCCAGAGCAGACAATTCCAAATAGTCAGTACACTCTTGGTGAGGAAATTTCTCACCTCAGTCCAAAGTGCCTGCCCCTAATTTTGTGTCCCTTGGTTCTAGATTCTTCACCCAGGAGGAAACATCCTCCCTCCATCAAAACTGGAGTAAACTTGAATGTGCTGCTCATTTCATGTAATTATATATTAACTGCTCCTTTATTTTCTCTCCTTTGTGTTGATCCCAACTTAAGTCATATATTCATTTGCAATCAGGTTCACCTAGTTGATTGCCAAAATTGGTTTAGATGAGGCTGTGTTGCTCTTGCATTGGAACACACTTAAATGAACAGAAAGCAACAAGAACTTGTTCTCAATTTGTTTTGGAGTCCGATGGCATCACCAATACTAGCCAGATACAACCTAGAATTTGGAGTCAAAAGTACTGTTTGCCAAGACTTTGTTGAGCAAGTTTTAAAGTCTGCATCACAAAGTCAAAGGGTTACACTTGAAATCCTCTATAAATTTACCTAATTTCCACCGCCATTTCTGATGTTCTTGCCATTTCAAGTTTAACGTTGGCTGCTATGTTTCCTCACTGGAATATCAGATGGATGGATATATCATAGTTGAGTTTGGGAGGTTGAGGAAAGCAACATGCTTTGTAGAGCAATTGCATTTTATTCCAGTTGAGCATGAGCATGAATAAGTTGGCAAAAATTCCAGGGTTGAGAGGCTGCACACCTTGAACGTTGTTGCTAGTGCTTCTGCTGCTAGTCTCAGTATACTTCCTGTTCTTGCAGTATAATCCTTATGAACTATAGAATGTATTCTGCAACTAATAGCAATGCTGCAAAAACCCAAGGAATAATCTCCAAGTCTTGAGAATTGACACACATATGAAGCTTTTGCAATTGTCATGATCTACATATATCTGGATTATTTTGGACATGGAGTAAACTTTGAATATGAAAATGGTGCTTCCTGTAACTTCTAATTATTTTTGTAGTCTATGTTATTCTTTCATTGAACTGATATTTTTGGTTTTCTTATTTAGGTTGACAGTAGCAGAGTACCATGAACAGGAAGAGATCTTCAAACTTAGGTTGGGACATCTTAAGAAGGTTTGTCGATTTTGATGTTTAGTTTTATGTGGAATAGGAGAGGTTAGAAGGGACCTTAGATCTTCTTGACAGGGCAGTTTACAAGAGGGGAAGATTAAGCTTATTAATGATACCTACACAAAATTGAAAGCAAAGAGGAAAACCATAATAATAGGCTCTTTGTAATATCATTTTTTTATGAATGATCAACTGTTTTAATTTCCTCTCTAAAATATTTATGCACATTTCCTTAATAGTGCTTTGTGACAGAAAATTCCAGAAGTATTTTTCTAATCTTTTGAGAATTTGAGAGTTTTTAAAATGCATCTACTACCATCTCTCGTATTATATTTCATCATCTTGATGACATCTATTCGATCTTCGTAGTCCCGGTACAACATGAATGAACTTTTCAAGTTTAATCACTTATTCCTGGGAATATCAGAGTGAATCAGTGCTGCAACTTTACATTGCTTTTATCCTAAAGAATTTTCATGCTACACGAGCCATGGTTTAAGTAACATGTTATATAAATTCATTCACCTCCTTACCCTCTACATTCAATGATAAAGATGGTATTCACTCTTTTTTGGCCGTTTCTATTTGGAATAATTCCATTTGTTTCTTTTTCCCTGCTTAATTTTAAATACCTCAATTTAAAATATTCCATGTAAAGTGTATTTATCTTATCCAGTCCTAACATCAAAAATTTATTCCCTTATTTTTCAACTTGAAGCATATCTACTGCTGCAGCTGCCTGTCCGTTTTGTCAGTCTATAATCCTCCAATTTAGTTACATCAGCAGAACTAAGTATTTTCCCCTTAATTTGTATCACTGATCTGCTTAACAAATAATAACAACCCTGACTTGTATTGTTGTGGACTACCATTTGCCCTATCTTTATGGTTCTAGCAGTTTGTTTATTTCCATTCTTTGTTTTCTCTCCCCAATTATCTTTGTTCTTATGACCATATTCCTCTTTATAAAAAAAATTGTCAATGAAATAATGTTAATGTTAAAATTCCTTCAAAAACCTTTAAGGCTACAGGTTGGTATCAGTTATGCCGCTGTTTCATTTCTGAAGATGGGCAATTGTTCCTGAGTTTAAATTCTCTGCTGTAGTTGGTACATAAAGTGGATTAGCTGGACTATTTAAAATCCTGAAAGAAAGATGAGTTATTGGAATGGATGATTAAATTTGACTGTAGTTCAGATATTTTTCTTTGTTGTAAACAGGAAGAAGCTGAGATTCAAGCAGAGCTTGAAAGACTGGAGAGAGTCAGAAATTTGCACATACGTGAACTTAAAAGAATAAATAATGAAGACAGTTCACAGTAGGTTAATTAATGTTAAACTTTTTAAGATTTAATGTGCTTTTCAAAATCTGTCTCAAAGCATTTCACAGACACAGTGAAGAATATTTTGGAAAACAATCACAGCCATTAGTAAAGTAACTGAAAATCATAATGTTAAAATTTGAAATAAAACCAAAAAATAATGGAAATTTTTGGCTGGTCCCACATCTGTGGAAAGAGAAACAAAGTTGATGCTTCAAGCCATAGACCCTTCAGCAAAACTGGGAATGAGAGAAAACAAGTTAGTTTTTAGTTGCAGAGAGGGTGGGGAGGGTTGGATAGGGTGCAGGGAATATCTTCAAGAGGTTTCTCTGGTGATGAGCTATTCATGAAGCCATCTGCTTGATAGATTAATGAAGAGAACTAGAGAGGAGAAAGAGATAAAAACAAAGGAAGAGTAAAAGCAATGAAATGCAGGTCAGCGCTGTAGGAAATCCCCAGCAGATTGTGCAGTATCAGTGTTGAGAGAAAAACTGAGTTAAGGTTATGGACAGATAACCTTACAGCAGAATTGTCCAGTTATGATACAGATTGTGAGAATGAGTTACCTGAAGTTGCAATTTATGATATTGAGTCCAGAATGCTGCAACATGCCTGTTTCTTGTTCTATTGTGCCTCATTGGAATAGTGCAGGAGGCCATAGGCAGGTCAGAGAAGAATGGAGAATTAGGGACAGGTAATAGGAAGCTCAGGGTCAGCCTTGCGAACTGAATGCAGATGCTCCACAAAGTGGTCATCCAATTCGTGTTTAATTCTCAAATACAGAGGAGACCTGATCTTGAACACTGAATGCAAAATGCTAGAATGGAAGAAGTACATGTAAATTGCTACTTCACCTGAAAAGATGGTTTGAGAGCAGGAAAAGAAAAAAAAATTGTTGCATCACCAATGGTCACATGGGAAAGTTCCATGATAGAATAGTAGGTAGAGATGGAAAAGTGGATCAAGTGGTTGCGATGGAAAAAGTATCTGTGGATTGCTGAAAGTGGAGGGGATTTGAAGATGTCTGGTGGTATCATTTTGTTGGAGTTGATCGAAATTGCAAAGGATGATCTGTTGAATATGAAGGCCATTGGAGTGGAAAGGAAGGACAAGGGGAACTCTATTCTTATGTTTGGGAGGGGTTGAGAGTAGAATTTTGGGAAATAGGTGGGGTGGGGTGTGGAATATGGCTCGGAACCAAATAGCTTCATCAACAGCTTGCCACAGAAACCCTGGCCTCACCCTATTCGAGATTTTCTTTGTCCTGTTCATCCCTCCAGTGTCCACTGCAACTTAAAGCAAACTAGTTTTCTTTATTTTCTTTTTTGTTGTTTTTTATTTTCTCTTTCCACAGATAAATAGATAACTAACTACTTAATGATACAAGCTGAAAATGCTGGATATATTCAGCAGGTCAGGATATGTGTGGAGAAAAAAAAGTTAAAATTTTTGGTCAATTCAGGTTCAACCTGAAATATTAACTCTATCTTTCTCCACAGAAACTAACTGATGTGCTGAATATATGCATAATTTGTTTTTATTTACTTATATAGTTGAGAAACTATTGATCTGTTTTTTAGATTGACATTTATGCTTTCTAATTGTGATAAATTTGTACAAATTTTGTATATTGTAGATTAACTTCATTGTACTTTTGTAAAACAAAATGTTTTTTTGGTTTTTCCAAAGCATCCTCTTCCACTACACTTTTGCTAGGAATTTTTGTTGATTGAAATTTCTTCCTTGGGTTTAAATTTTCTGGTATAAATATTTCGAATCTTTAAAATGGTAGATTGCATATCAGATCAAGTCGGTCAGATAATTCAAGATCGAATTTGTAAGTTCTCCATCAGGTAGAACAATTACTTTAAGCTTGATTTTTAACTGCTGGCTTAGAAGCAAAGAATGAAAATCCATTGCATTAATTCTCTCTCAATTCAGATTGCTCTTCTGACTTCAATCCATTAGTTCATTTCCACATTTTTTTCCCCATTATGACAGAAGTGGCCACGTCATAACTGTATAATCGTCAGAGGCATTGATCTCCATTTGTGATACTCTGGGATCATTTTCAAATTACCATCCCTATACATGGTATCAGAACATCCAGACTTTATCTCATTACCTCCTTCAAACACCATCCTTATGTCCTAAGCCTACTACTTTTGGCCTTTGCTTTTTGGCAAAAATTACAGCAACTCCTAAATGGAATGCTCTTGATTACCATTTGTGTCTGTTTCTGCTCGCAAAGATATCAAAACCTCTATTAGTTCTTCAATTTCAGGCAGTAAATTGTTTTCATGCTTTCCTTTTACATCGGTCAGCCATGTCTTTACATTGTGAGGTGTTACCTGAACTGTAGCTAGTGCTTATTTGATCTCAAATTTAACAACTGAATAGGGCTTTAAAATATAAACACTTACGGTTTTTTCTTCTTGGCTAAATCTAGATCAAGTTACAAAATCTTGAATGGAAGCAATTCCATTCTCTATCTTTTCTTGATGTTTCCTATTCACTCTCATAGATTAAACACGAAAGTTGTTCAAATGCCTTTGCCTCCAAAATAGACTTGGTCCCCAGTTGTGCCTTTGCATTTCTGGCTACAATCCCTAGCTGTTGCAGGTCCAAAATTGTTCTGATAAAGATGTTACAAATAATTTTCTCCTTTGTCTTCCAATCATTCAACCCCACTTATTAATTCCTTTTCAGCTGCTTGCATGTTGACATCATTAATTTTATTGCTAATTCTCCAATATTGTACCTTTTCTCCTTCACAGTAGCAAAACCTTCCCAACTGATAAGTGTTAAAATTTTTGAAACTGAATAACTAGTTAACTCATCTCAGGCTCTCCAAGTGATATACATCTCAATATTCAGTATCAAGTTTTAAAGATAAATATTTTCATCATGTTCACATAATTTAGCACTGTACAAAAAAAGTTAATTATAGAAAACTTGGCTGATTTCACAATGTTTATGTAGACTAATCATGTTTTTTAGATTCAAAGACCACCCCACGTTGAATGATAGATATTTATTGCTACACCTACTTGGACGAGGTGGCTTCAGTGAAGTATATAAGGTATGCTTTGAGTTGCAAAATCACGTGACTCGTGTTTCAGTTGTTTAGAAAGATACTTGGTTCTCACTGTTGTTGAAGGGGCTACTAACTGTTGTCAGGCTGAGCAAACTGTTCTATTATGTGACCTGGTGAAATTTGTAACGTACATTTACTATACTAATTAACTTAAGGATCTTCAACAGTCTCATGGCTCAAACTTCACCATTCTTTGTTGAATGACTTTTGCAAATAGTTTGATTTAGAAATCATTTTACTTTTGTTTTTACTTGTACTTTTTGGGTGTTGCAAAATTTGAATCTTCATATTTTGAAGCATTTTCTTGGCATTTTGTTCACAACATCAATAGAAGGTAAATTACTATGGGTGAGTGACTGTATAGATAACAGTAGAAAATGATTATGGGCACCGCTTTTAAATTGAACCCATTTTACCCTGTGCAGACTGTGAAGTACGTAAAATTGGTGCTTCAGTTTCAATGACGTGAATTCAGTAACCGACCAGTGCTAACTATGCTGTTGCTGCTGGGCATAGTTTTGCAACTGGTTGGCAACAGTTCAAGCTCACTCATGATGATTATTGCTATGGCTGCACCTCTTAAAAGTTGACTTATGGCAGCAACTAGTGGTGGATGATGCCATAACTGTTTGGAACTTGAATCAAAATGTGGCTGATCTTCAACAAAAGAGGGTTCACTGATTTATCCAAAGTGGGATTTGATAAATGATTTAGAGAGAAGGAGGGAGATCCAGTTCCCACAGGAACTCGTCTTTACAGGTGGTCTAATGGCAGTTTGAGGCAGTGGCACAACAGGTTACCTCCAAGGACCCAAGTGACGTGTAGCAAGAGATTTAATGACCCTGCATGCTCGTTCAAGGTTAGCAAATACATATTTCATTTTCATCATCTGTATCACCTGCTTTGCCATCAACGTCAGTAAACTTCCATAACCCAGCAATCGTGCAACTTGATATGCAAGTCTCGCGTACTTTGAATAGCTCCAAGTCTCTCGTGCACATCTTGCAGCTCGTTTACACTGGCAGCTATTCGATCATAGCACAACATTCAAACACATTTCAAGACGTACACCAACCAAATTTCCTTCCTTGCAGGAGAAAATGCCATGCAATCAACACAATTAGCTTAAACCACCAGGCAACAAGTATGTCTGTATTGGTTCTCCACTGGAAGATGCACTTCGGGCCATTATTTTTCTTTTTAAGACCATGGCTGGTGACAACACACTGACCGTATGCTCATAAGTAAAACCCCTTGCATCCTGCTTCCCTCACAATATACAAAAATCTTCATATCTACAATCTGTATATAGTGCAAGCCTGCACTTGTATTGTTCTCTCACTTCTCTACCATTACCGAACCCACCTACCCACCCTGTCTCCCCAAACTTATCATAACCCTACCCTCATGACTTTCTCCTTTCAGATGGCTAGAGGCAGCTGGCCAGCAAGAGAATAAAGGAGGTACCTTCTCACTTGATCTGTCACTCAAAGTTTTGAACTCAAATAAGGGCACATTACATTCTAAAGAGGTCAACTTGAAGGTGGGATTCGCACATTACTCACTAGCATGAGTTGACTGTGTCCAAGCAAAGGAAAGGTCAGTGCAGATGACTTCATCACAAAGCCTGAGATGGCACAAGAGTTTCAGATGAGGATTTCAATGGAGTATTCTACAGTGGATGCCTTGAGGGAATTCATGATTACATTTTTAATGCATTGACAGGCCTGCCAGAAAGTCTGTGAAATGTCATCAGTAGGAAGCACAGCTCCAAACTGGCATAGAACCTTGCACGGAGCCCATTCTTTTGGAATTAATGTGGTGGCCATTTCAGTGTTTGAAAGGCCAATCACCATGCAGCAGTTTTCACTGATATTCCAGCTTACGTGCACAGAATTGAACCAGTGACGGGGTGGAAGTCTGTGATGGTGGCTCTGAGTACATTGTTCAAAAGGAGCTTTGAGTAAGTCATTAACTCTGCAGCAATCTTTCTTCCATCTATTAGATGTGGAAGTGGCTGTGGGACATAGGAATGTGGAAAATACTCTCAGGACCGCAACATTCCTATTATTGCTAGTTTCCTTGCCTGTTGCCTGCCATCCAGCCCAGTTTGTTGTGGCTTGTGAAGTGATGATGATGTGAGCCAAAGCCAGGTGTCTTGGCCCATAGCTTATTGAGATCCTCCAGGAGCATCTGCAGCTTCCTCCACTCCAAAGTCAGCAGCCTTCCACCAGCTATGCTGCAGCACAGGGAGACCAGAATAACCATTAGGAAATGCACTTCAGTGATCAATTGATCTATATATGGATCATTTCCTGATAGGATGTATAAATACCTTGGATTGTTGGCAGTGTGAACTTTTGTTCATCAATTGTGATCAACTGGACACATCAGCATTATCCAAGATAAGATGGCTACTGCAGTGGAATGGTGAACAATTTGAGGGCAGGCACGGTAGTGTAGCAGTTAACGTAATGGTATTACAGTGTCAGCAACCCGGGTTCAATTCCAGCCACTGTCTGTAAGGAGTTTGTACGTTCTCCCCGTGTCTGCATGGGTTTCCTCCGGGTGCTCCGGTTTCCTCCCACATTCCAAAGACGTACAGGTTAGGAAGTTGTGGGCATGCTATGTTGGCACTGGAAGCGTGGTGACACTTGTGGGCCGCCCCCAGAACACTATGCAAAAGATGCATTACACTGTGCGTTTCGATGTACATGTGACTAATAAAGATATCTTAATGTATTTTCAAGTGGTGGTGATATGTGACTTTCAGGTGAATCTTCAAGACGTGGCAGCTTCATTAGCCTTTGATAAGTGGCAAAGAAACTGGATTTGGCAAGTGCTGTCATAGAATTTGCTGCAGTGCATCTTGTAGATTGTTTAGGCTATAACCATAGTCTGCTACTGTTGAAAGGAAATGTTTAAGATGGAGGATGAGAAGCCAATCAAGTGGGTTATTTTGTCCAGTTTGATGTTTTGTTGGAACTGTACTTATCCAGAGAGGTGTGAGAATCCCTTCATTCTTGACTTGTGGATAATATAAAAGGTGTGGGGATCTGGTGAGTCAGTTGCCTCAGTTTTGAAAATTTGAAAGTGATGTGGTCCAATCTGAAACTAGAATTTTTATTCTAAGCAAAGGAAACTATGAATGCCTGTATGAGTGCAACATGTATTAGACCTCTGTAAAGACCTGCATAAAGAAGCAGAGACCTTTAAATGCTAGAGACTTTTAATCTGCTAAAATGAATGCAGGAGAACTGCAGAAAGCTGCCTGTAGAAATGAAGCTCGTGTGAAACACCAAGAGTTTAATACAGCAGAAAACCTAGAGCATCAAAATTGTAGAATAAAAGGTAAAGGAGGGTATGAAAAATTATTGGCAATAAAATTAAAGAATATCTTAAGATATTTTGTAAATTCTTAGAGTAAGGGGATAACTAAGGAAAGTGTAAAGTCTTTTAGGAAATAAAAACAGAACTTGTGCATGGAGGAAAAGGATATAAGTAAGGTTTTAATGAATACTTTCCAGCTACCTTCACAAGTGAGGGGTATGATGCCATGTACTAAGGAGGAAGAGTATGAAATAATAGACATGATAAGCATAGTAAAAGAGGAAGCATCAAACAAGTTAGCATCTTTGAAAATTGATACATCACCAGGCTCAGATTAAATATATCCCAAGCTGTCAAAAGAAGCATTGCAGAGACTCTGACCACAAGTTGTCAGTACACTCTGGTATAGGAGTGGTACCAGAGGACTGCAAACATTTTGTGGTTGTTTAAAAGAAGGGATAAACTAAGTAATTACAGTGCAGTTGGTTTAACATTAATGATGAGGAAATTATTGAAGTTTCCTCTGAGAGACAATTAGAGTGAATTTATATGGGAAAGGGCTTTTGATTTTAATTTCTTGAGATCATGGTGAATGGTTTTTAACTAGAGGAAGGTAAATAATGGCATTCTTCAGGGATTCATTGTGGAGCTTTGCCTTTTTAATTAATATTAATGAACTAGACTTGGGGTTACAAGCCACAATTTTTAAATTTGCAGATGCCCCAAGATTTGGTAGTGATGTTAACTGCAAAGAGGATAGTGATAGATCATCGTAGGAATTAAAACAGGCTGGTAGAATAGACAGATCTATCAAATGAAGTTTAATGCAGAGCTTTATCAATGTAGGCATTGAGTATAAAAGCTGAAAAGACGTGGTCAACCCTTACAAAACACAGGTCTGGCCTCTACTGGTATAAATTCTGGTTGCCACATCATTGGAAAAATTAGAAGGCATTAGAGAGGATCCAGAAAATGTATATGTTTGCTTTTTTTTTAATGCCTTTACATTAGTTTTCTCTTGAGTGCCATTGCCCCGCCAAAGAGACTTGGTTGGGACTTTGTTCAGTCCATGAGTTAAACGTGGAATATAGAACGGTACTGCACAGCAACAGGCCCTTTGGCCCACAATGTCTATGCTGATTATGATGCCAATTTAAACTAATCCCGTCTGCTTGCACATGGTCTATTTCCCTCCATTCCTTGTCTGTTTGTATGCCTGTCTAAATGCCTCTTAAATATATAGTGTCACCTTGAGGCATGTACTTACCAGGGATGTATCAGTAGCATTAAATCAGCTGTACTGCTGTAGTTTTTCAAAATCTGAAGAAATGCCTAATGATGAATATAAAATAGTTTAAAACACTAAATTTTTATTTGAATAAACAGCATATGAGGAACAATTTCAGAATTAATTGATTACCTGTGTAATTTTTGTTTCGTAAGTGTAGGAATGAGTATTAACTATGGGGAGAGGAAGTAGGAATTTATCTAAATTGTACAATTTTAAAAAACTTGTAGATTTTAAAATCCACTGCATAGAAACATAGAAGGGAGGAGAGAGAAGGTGGTCTTTTATAGGGTTGAAACCAGGAAAGATTAAATGACAAAAAACTGATATTGCAAGGTGAAAGGAAGGGTAATCAAGTCAAATATCTGGGTTAAGAATAAACACAGAATAATATGAAAGACTCCAACTTCCTTGTATCATAGAACCATAGAAGAACTATAGAACAATACAGCACAATACAGGCCCTTCGGCCCACCATGTTGTGCCGACCTTCAAACCACTCCTAAGACTGACTAACCCCTTCCTCCCACATATCCCTCTATCTTAAATTCAGTCATATGCTTATCTAACAATCTCTTGAACTTGACTAACGTATCAGCCTCCACCACCACCCAAGGCAGCGCATTCCATGCACCAACCACTCTCTGGGTAAAAAACCTCCCTCTGACGTCTCCCTTGAACTCCACCCCCCCCTCCCCAAAATTACCTTAAAGCCATGCCCTCTTGTATTGAGCATTGGTTCCCTGGGAAAGAGGCGCTGGCTGTCCACTCTATCTATTCCTCTTAATATTTTGTATACCTCTATCATGTCTCCCCTCATCCTCCTCCTCTCCAATGAGTAAAGCCCTAGCTCCTTTAGTCTCTCCTCATAATCCATACTCCCTAATCCAAGCAGCATACTGGTAAATCTCCTCTGCACCCTCTCCAATGCCTCCATATCCTTCCTATAATGAGGCGACCAGAACTGATCCCAAGCTCAATCCCAAGATTTAAGAAGGCTTATGGGGTGCTAGCTTTCATAACTACCCTATCCACCTGTGTGGCAACTTTCAGTGATATTTGGATATGAACCCCCGATCCCTCTGCTCCTCTACACTGCCCAGAATCCTGCCATTTACCTTGTATTCCGTCTTGGAGTTTGTCCTTCTAAAGTGTACCACTTCACACTTCTCCGGATTGAATTCCATCTGCCACTTGTCAGCCCAGCTCTGCATCGTATCAATATCCTTCTGTAAGCTTCGACAGCCCTCCACACTATCCACAACACCACCGATCTTTGTGTCATCTGCAAACTTGCTAACCCACCCTTCCACCCCCTCAGCTAAATCATTAATAAATACCACAGAAGTAGAGGTCCCAGAACCAATCCTTGTGGGACACCACTAGTCATAGCCCTCCAATCCGAATGCACTCCCTCCACCACAACCCTCTGCTTTCTACAGGCAAGCCAATTCTGAATCCACATCGCCAAGCCTCCCTGGATCCCTTGGCCTCTGACCTTCTGAAGAAGCCTACCATGCGGAATCTTGTCAAACGCCTTACTAAAATCCATGTAGACCATATCTACTGCACTACCCTCATCAATCTTCCTGGTCACCTCCTCAAAGAACCCTATCAGGCTTGTGAGGCAAGATCTTCCCTTCACAAAACCATGCTGGTTGTCCCTAATCAGTCCATGATTCTCTAAATGATCATAGATCCTATCTCTTAGAATCCTTTCTAACAGCTTACCCACCACAGACATAAGGCTCACTGGTCTGTAATTCCCTGGACTATCCCTACTACCTTTTTTTGAATAAGGGGACAATATTTGCCACCCTCCAATCCTCCGGTACCATCCCTGTGGACAACGAGGACTCAAAGATCCTAGCCAACGGTTCAGCAATCTCCTCCCTCACCTCACGAAGCAGCCTGGGGAATATTCCGTCAGGCCCTGGAGACTTATCTGTCCTAATATTTTCTAACAGCTCCAACGCATCCTCTCTCTTGATATCTACATACTCTAGAACATTACCCTTACCGACACTGTCCTCAGCGTCATCAAGACCCCTCTCCTTGGTGAATACTGAAGCGAAGTATTCATTGAGAACTTCACCCACTTCCACAGCTTCCAGGCACAGCTTCCCACCTTTAATCGGACCTACCTTTACTCTAGCCATCCTTCTGTTCTTCACGTACGAGTAAGAAGCCTTGGGAGTCTCCTTAACCCTACTCGCCAAAGCCTTTTCATGTCCCCTTCTTGCTCTCCTCAGCCCCTTCTTAAGTTCCCTCCTTGCTACTCTATATTCCTCACGAGCCCTGTATGATCCTTGCTGCTTACACCTTATGTATGCTGCCGCCTTCTTCCTAACTAGTTTTTCCACCTCTCTTGTCACCCATGGTTCCTTCACCCTGCCATTCCTTTTCTGCCTCACCGGGACAAATTTATCCCTAACATCCTGCAAGAGATCCCTGAACATCGACCACATCTCTATAGTACATTTTCCTTCAAAAATGTCATCCTAATTCACACTCGCAAGTTCTCGCCTTATAGCCTCATAATTCGCCTTTCCCCAATTAAATTTCTTCCCGTCCTCTTTGCTCCTATCCCTATCCATTGACAATTCTAAAGGTTATGGAGCAGTGGTCGCTGTCCCCCAAATGCTCACCCACTGATAGATCTGTCACCAGACCCGGTTTATTACCTAAAACTAGATCTAATATGGCATCCCCTCTAGTGGGCCTGTCAACTTACTGTGACAGGAATCCGTCCTGGACACACTTAACAAACTCCGCCCTGTCTAAACCTTTGGCACTAAGCAGGTGCCAATCAATATTTGGGATGTTGAAATCTCCCACTATAATAACCCTATTATTTTCACATCTTTCCAAAATCTGCCTCCCAGTCTGCTCCTCAGTATCCCTACAGCTACTGGGGGGGGCCTATAGAGTACTCCCAGTGGAGTAACTGCTCCTTTCTTGTTCCTAACTTTCACCCATATTGACTCTAGAGAGGATCCTTCTATATTATCCACCCTTTCTGCAGCTGTAATAGTGTCCCTGACCAGTATCACCACCCCTCCTCCTCTTCTTCCCCCCTCCCTATCCCTTTTAAAACACTGAAAACCAGGAATACTCAATATCCATTCCTGCCCTGGTGTCAGCCATGTCCCTGTGATAGCCACAATATCGTAGTCCCATGTACTTATTCCAAGCCCTCACTTCATCTCCCTTATTCCTGATGCTTCTTGCATTTAAGTAAATGTACTTTAGCCTATCTGCCTTACTACTTTTATAGCCTGTACTCTGCTTCTCCTTCCTCAAAGCCTCTCTACCTGTTAGATCTGACCTTTCCCCATCCCCTTCTTCCTCTGACCTACTCCTCCGGTTCCCATCCCTTTCGCAAACTAGTTTAAACCCTCCCAAACCACCCTAGCAAACCTGGCTGCAGGGATATTGCCCCCCCCCCCCCCCCCTCAGGTTCGGGTGTAACCTGTCCTCTCTGTACAGGTCCCACCTTCCCCTGAAGAGATCCCAATGATCCAAAAATCAAACCTTCCCTCCTGTACCAACTTCTGAGCCATGCATTTATTTGCCATCTCCTTCTATTCCTACCTTCACTATCATGTGGCACTGGCAGCAATCCCGAGATTGCTACCTTTGAGGTCCTGTTCTTCAGCCTTCTGCCTAGCTCCCTGAACTCACTTTTCAGGACTGCATCTCTCTTCCTGCATATGTTGTTGGTACCAACATGAACCATGACTTCTGGCTGTTCTCCCTCCCTCTCAAGAATCCTGTGGACCCGATCAGAGACATCCCGGACCCTGGCACCTGGGAGGCAACATACCATCTGGGATTCATGCTCACTGCCACAGAACCTCCTATCTGTTTCCCTGACTATTGAGTCCCCTATCACTGCTGCCTTCCTCTTCTCCTCCCTTCCCTTCTGAGCAGCAGGACCGGTCCCAGTGCCAGAGACCTGGCTACTGCTGCCAGGCTCCTGCAGGTCATCCCCCTCAACAGCTTCCAAAGTGGAAAACCTGTCATTGAGGGGAACCGCCTCTGGGGTCCTCTGCACTATCTGCCTGTTCGTTTTCTTTTTCGTTTTCTCTCCCCTGACAGTCACCCTTCTATCTACTTCCTGGACTCCAGAAGTACCTGCTCTTTGGGGGGGGGGGGGGGGGGGGGGGGTGGTGACTGTCTCCTGATGTACAGTATCTACATAACTCTCTCCCTCCCTGATGCTTTGCAGTGTTTGAAGGTGCAACTCCAGCTCATCAATTTTGAGCTGAAGTTCCTCCAGCCTCAAGCACTTACTGCAGATGTGGCCATCGTGGACCTTGCTGCGGTCCATGATGTCCCACAGCAAGCAGCTGCAGCACACCACCATGTCCTTCATCTGAACTAATTCTTTTTTTCCCCCTACCTAGTTTTTTCCTACTTAAAAATTTATAACAGATAACAGAGAAAACTTACCTTTACTTACCAGCTACTCACCTGCCTCACCCCTTTACGCCAAAGCCCCTTGAGCCAAAGCCCAAATCACTCTGCTCCCTCTCACTCAGCTGCCCGCTCCAACACTGCCCGCTGGATATGGCGGTTTGCTTTTTAAACTGCCCGCGCTTTACCTGCTGACATCATGCGCCTGTGCATTCCTGCCCCCACTATTCCCAATGAGAACTTATATTAAAAAAACTTATTTTAAAAAAAAAGAACCTTATAAACAAAACCTTATAATCAAAACCTTATATTAGAAAAAAAGAAAAACTTATCTACTCTGAAGTCCCAACGCCTGCTAAAGCGAAACCCACGAAACCCCCAAAGTTTTTTTTTAACCTGCTTTTTAAACTGTCCGGCACTTTACCTGCTGACGTCATGCGCCTGCGCAGTCCTGCCCCCACTATTCCCGATGAGAACTTATATTAAAAAAACGTACTTATTAAAAAAAAAAGAACCTTATAAACAAAACCTTATAATTAAAACCTTACATAAGCAAAAAAAAAGAAAAACTTATTTGCTCTGAAGTCCCAATGACCGTCGAAGCAAAACCCCCGAATTTTTGTATCGCCAAAACAAAAATTCTAAGCTGGTGATTTTCTATATGTCCCCCATCAATGTGCCCATCAGTTTAAGGATTGCATCTCTTTGCATATTTGGCACTTTGTCATCACCTGTTCTCAAATTAGGCTAAGATTAATCAAATTCTTTTGAATTACATTCTTCCACATTAGAATTGTACACCAATCCAGAATCATCCTGTAGAAGGAAGATAATCAGCTATATTATTTTCTATATTAGCAGTAATCTCTTTACAAGCCCACTCCTCCTTTCTCCACTTCCACCTCCAAAGTGCAAGGGAGCTATGGACTCGTTTTATCACCAAGATTATGACACTCTTCATTTCCTTCCTGTGAATTAACATCTTTCCATATATTTCCGTCCCATCTTTCCTCATGACAGGTCCAAGCACTTTTTTCCTCCCAAATATGTCCTTTGGCCCCATTCTCACAAAATTCTGATTACATAAATTTCCTCCCAAGTGTCCATACTGTTGACCTCTGGCTGTTATTTGCTATCGAGCCTCAAACCCTCTCTTCAACGCTTCATAATCCTCATCACCCGTTAAAGAAAAACCCTGTGACATTGCAAACTTTACCACATCTTGAACCCCAATTCCTCTCAAGGTCTTAAAGTTGTCAACTGAAATCCATGCCCACTTGTTTAATTTCCTCATCAAATTTTCATTCCTTTCTTAGCACTGAAATAGTGCTAACCAAAATAAATATATTACTTTTGATGATTAGATAATTGCTGTGAGATGTCTGCTGTGGGTAGTCCACAGCTCAGAAGCATGCAAGAGGACAGGGATCACTGCTATCATAGAGGATGAGTTTTCTGCCAGGCTTGGGGTCTCTATCTTTTGAACACTTTTCAACGGATAGCCCAAAGCTGTGCTGGCACCCTGAAGGCAGTGGCATATTTCACCACCAATGCTAGTCTTCAATGACAGGCGGCTCATAAGATATGGCAAGGGATCCAAGTTTTCTTTGGTCTTGGCAAGGACTTTTTTGATAGGAGAGAGAGTTGATAAGTGCTGAGGCCATTCTCTCTCATGTTTCAGTGAATGAGGCGAAGATGACTTGTAGCTCTGCCTCCAAAAGTGCAGGTACGCAAACATTATCTCTGTTTAGCAGTTTGATAACAATGGTTCTGGGGTGGTGATGGTTCTGGAGTGGAGTGGTGTTGGTTGAACAGATTCCTTTTTTTTAAACTCCACTCCAGTGACAAGATTCAGATTAGTTTACTTTCATATACACCAGGGTCAATGAAATTCCTTGCTTACGTGAAACTCATAAACAGTATACACGATAATAATAAATATAACAATAAATACAGGGAGTGCAAGACAATGGAATGGTGCAAAGATAGTAGTGCAATATGAAGTAGTGCAAAAAGAAATGCTAAAATGATAACAATGGAATAATTAGGACAGGTAGAATTAAGTGTCTAAGAATGTGGCAGCACCACCAGGAAGCAGATGTGAAAGAGGTGATTGATTCAGAAGTCAGATAGCAGTGGGGAAGAAGCTGTTCTTGAGTCCAGTTGTCCAGGCTCATGAGCT
This sequence comes from Pristis pectinata, assembly GCF_009764475.1. Classification (NCBI taxonomy): domain Eukaryota; kingdom Metazoa; phylum Chordata; class Chondrichthyes; order Rhinopristiformes; family Pristidae; genus Pristis; species Pristis pectinata. The sequence goes on from NC_067405.1 coordinate 43,168,853, forward strand.
CCTGTATCTTCTCCCAGAACGGAGATAAGATACAGCATTGAGAAGTGCATCAGAGCAGTGGTACACTTGCTTCATCCCATTATGCAATGAGATTGGATCTGTTGTGGACCCTTTGCTTAAAATCACAGTTTGAGTGTTGCCATGTAGCAAACATGACTTCCTCAGCTAAATTTGTGAAGGATAGTTCAAAATATCTGTCGATTGCTGTTAACAGAGGCTTTTTGTGAAGGTAATATGCCACATATTGTGATTGATGCAGTTACCTGCATTGTGTTTGCTTTCTCTCTAGGAATTACTCTTGGAATACTCTGTAAATTCCATCTAAGTGGATATAACATTCACCATGCAACATACTGCATAATTCCTCATCTTTTGATTTTGACCTTGCTTATATATATGAGTATAAAAGAAGTAGGCACTTCAGAATCAGATTTATCATCACTGACATGTAACATGAAATTTGTTGTTTTTGTGGTAGCAGTGCAGTGCAAAGCCATTAAAATCTAAATTACAAAGATAAATAGTGCAAAAAAAGGAATAATGTAGTAGCGTTCATGGATCGTACAGAAATCTGATGGTGGAGGGGAAGAAGCTGTTCCTGAATCATTGAATTTGGGTCTTCAGGCTCCTGTATCTCCTCCCTGATGGTAGTAATGCGAAGAGGACATGTCCTGGATGGTGGGGGTCCTTAAAGATAGATGTTGCCTTATAGAGGCACCATCTATGTGCCTGCTCTGCCATTAAATAAGATTGAGGTTAACCTTTTTACCTCGGCACTACTTTCTTGCACTAACCACATATTTCTTTATTCCTTTACTATTTTAAGAATCAACCTCTTTCTTGAATGTGGTCTATTGAGGAATCCCGAATTTAATGTGACACTACTGGCAGTCGTGCCTTTAGTTATTAAGATCCTAAGTTTTGTTTGATGATGCTCCTTCAAAGTGCTTTGGAACATTTTGCTACATTAAAGATCCCATATAACTAAGTTATTTTTGTTCTTGGATATTTAGGGTTGAACACTAATTAATACATATTTGTTTTATTGTTTAATGCTATTTAAATGCAAATATTTATATAGATGGGAGAGAAGCTACAGTGTGATGCTATTTCAGAAAAACATTTTTACATATACTTTTTAAAGATGTACGCAGAAATTCCTTCCATTTCTAATGGGGGAATTTGACTTGGTTAATAAAATAGCTGCTTAGTGAGACTGCAAGAATGATTTACAAACTTTACTATCTGGCATGGTTTTGAGGCCAGTATACCCACACGTCTCAATATGGTAGAGCTAAAAGTCAAGGTGGCTAAAAGATAAAGGTATTTGGGTTACAGACAGGCACAAATGATCTCTGCTAGTGAGCCAGAGTATTGTGGACAGTTCTATGCACCACAACTCAAGGATGCAAAGACCTTAGAAAGGATGTAGAGAATTGGAGTAATGAATACAGGTTGATAAATTAGGGCTGATCCTTTCGAAACGTATTTGGCCACAGTTTAGCTTGAGATTTCCATGATGAGAGGTTTGTGTAGATTAAATGAAGTAAAACTATTTATATTAAGTTGGTCAGTAACCACACACAATAAATTTTAAATTGCCAGCAAAAAATCTACATAAGAAAAGGTTGTCAAGATCTGCCTAAAAATAAGATTTCTTTATTAGTCACATGTACATCGAAACACACAGTGAAATGCATCTTCTGTGTAGAATGTTCTGGGGGCAGTCCGCAAGTGTTGCCGTGCTTCCGGCACCAATAAAGCATGCCCACAACTCCTAACCCGTACATCTTTGGAATGTGGGAGGAAACTGGAGCACCCGGAGGAAACCCATGCAGACACAGGAAGAACGTACAAACTCCTTACAGACTGCAGCCGGAATTGAACCTGGGTCACTGGCGTTGTAATAGCGCTACGCTAACCGTTACGCTGTAGTCAGAGCTGATCCCACAGACATTTTAATAAGGTACAGGATTATATATGAAATCGCAATTTACAGATTACAAAAAGTGGGGGACCAGCACAGTTACCAGGGGCAAAATGACATTCTTCCCCCCCCCCCCATTGTAGGTTTCTCTGATTTCAATGGTAATTTTTTTTTTAATAGATCTTACCCTGTGCTTACTGATTTGTCCAGTTGATCTCAGTTGTCTCCAGACATCTTGTGGTCAAAATGAGAAAATTAGTTCCCCTTACCCAAGATGTCATTCAGGTTTATAAACTTATCTGTGACATATATGATATCTTTGTGTTAAAAGGCATAGGTTTTGGATCATTGATAAATTATTCAAGATAATCTGTTACATTATGATATCAAGGGATATGGTGTAACAATTAGGGAAATTGAACTGAGCTATCGTGATCCAGTTGAATGCCAGAATAGACTTGAAATGTTCAATAGCTCACTCCTATTACTTGATTCTTTTATAAAGTATTCTGCTGGGAACAGTCTTTGGCTTAAGGCAGAACGTGTGCATTTACTGAATAGCTATCAAAGGTTGAGATTGGGTAAGGGCTAAAGAAGTTAGAGATTCTGTGCATGTATTTAGGATACCCATAATAGAGCCACAATAATCTAACATAGAATTAATGACAAAATAATCATGTCTGAAAGTGCTTATTTGATGTGTGGTATTTTTTGTTCTTGATATTTCTGTTCAGTACTAATGTAAACACATTTTATCAAAGCTTATTGATACCACACTTGTTCAAATCCAGTCACTAAAACCTTATCTCTGGAATTCAGCACTTTAATTCAGCTTTGTGCCAAGGCTATAACAAAGTCTGGAACCTGGCAAAATGGAAACTGAGTAAGTTATTGGTCAGTAAGCACTCTCATTGATTGATTGTTTTCATCACTTTACTGATGATTGAGAGCAAACTGATTGGGCAGTAGTTAGTCTGAACAGATTTGGTCAGCTATTTGTTGGACAGGACCTACCCAGGTAATTATATATGTCATTGGGTAGAGGCCAGTGTTGTAATTGTACTGGGACTGTTTAATCAGTGGCCTGGCTAGTTCTGGAGAGCAAGTAGCAGGACAGCAGTCACGATGTTGTCTGGTCTAACAACTTTGACCGTGTCCTGTTCTCTCAGTCATTTCTTGTATTGTGTCGATAGAACACATTGGCTAAATTGTGGTTTCTGGGACGATGGGCATCTCGGGAGGAAGCGAAGATGGATTAGCCACTTGGGCATATAACTGAAGATGGTTACAAGAGCTTCATTTTTTTGACATTCACGTGCTGAGCTCCACCATTACTAAATATGTGAACATTATTAGAGATTCTCTTCCCTTGGCAAATTAATCTTGTAGCTGTGTAGAATTTTGACCTGATCATTTGGTTGTGGATTGTTTAGCTCTGTCCATTGCATTTTCCATTTGCTGTCTAGTCTGCATGTTGCTCTGTCATAGATTTTTATAGATTGGCACTTTTTTTAGCACCCTCCTATACATTTAACTAGGCTTTGTTCCCTGGCTTGATATGGTAGGGTGAGAGTTATACAAAGTCGCAAGGTTACAGATGGTATTCGAGTACAACTCAGTTACTGTCAGTGTCAAGTTTTAAGCTGCTGGATATGTTAAGTCTTTTCCATATTTCCATACCACACAATAGGAGGCGTTTGCCACGTGACAGTTGGACTTTGACATCACAAGGACTGTGCAAAGCTGTCATGGATAAATAGATCTGCAATGGACAGATTGAGAATGAGGACAAGTAGGTTTATACCTCGGTTCAATCCCCATCAGCCGCAGACCCATTCTGGGCCCTTTGACCTTTAGGACTTGGCCTGCTTGGTTGGTGGTATAGACCCAGTCTTGAAAATAGACTTTGAAATTCCCTAGTTTCTGTGCTATTGCTACTCAAAGTGCTGCTTCCAGATGTATGTGGTACTGAATCATTAGCTGAGAAGGAATTTAGATGATAAGTAGCAGGAGGCAGAAATTTTGGGGGTTGGGAATCCGAGGACTCCCATGGCCACTCTCTCCTGTTTGTATTCTATATTGGCATCTTTGTGTCTGTCTGACCAGTGGGACAGGATTTACCCAGACATTCTGTTATAAAAGCCAGGTATATTGATGTGGGCATGATTTAATTTTTGTGGTTTGGCTTTCCCAAGACATTTGAGAAGGATTTTGGAAATGTAACTGGGCTGGGAGAGACGTTGTCATATCTGAAATCTGTGCTGGGGTCAACAATGTCATGTAGTTCAATTTTACTTCTTTTGTGCTCCACATAGTGGTTTTGGTATAACTGTCCATTTCAAACTATAAATTGCTATGTGTCAAAAATGTTTTGTTCTGAAGGACATGAGGCAACTAGATGTGATCTTTATGACAATTCAGTACTTTCTTGGTCATCAATGCCGCAATCAGCTTTTAAATTCTAGGTCAATTAACTAAATTCAAACTTCCATTTTCAATGGTGAGATTCAAAAACAAGTCTTTGGATTGTTCATCCAAGGTTCTGAGCTATTTCTCCAGTGATTTAACTACTACATCACCATTCCCAGGATTTCAGACTTAAAATAAGGCAACCAAGGGGGGTAACCTGCTGGAGAACAAGGGATTATAAATGTTATGGGAGAATATAAATTTGGAAGACGACTGCAAATTGAACAGTAGGATAATAGATATTAGGTTCTTGGTAGATGAGCTGGGATTGATAAAATAGCCTTGTCAAATGCATCTTATGACCATGTGACAGAGAGACAATTTCCTTTAGCTTTAGTATTATAATAGATAGCAGTGGCTTTGTTATTATTGTTGTAGACCCATCTTCTGCCTCTTAAGGGAAAAATATAGAAAAGACTCAACATATCCAGCAGCTTAAAACTTGACACTGACAGTAACAGTTGTACTAGAATACCATCTGTAATCTTGCGACTTTGTATGACTCTCACCTTACCATATCAAGCCAGGGAACCAAGCCTAGTTAAATGTATAGGAGGGTGCTAAAAAAGAGTGCCAATCTATAAAAATCTATGACAGAGCAACATGCAGACTAAACAGCAAATGGAAAATGCAATGGACAGAGCTAAACAATCCACAAGCAAGTGATCAGGTCAAAATTCTACACAACTACAAGATTAATTTGCCAAGGGAAGAGGATCTCCAATAATGCTCACATATTTAGTAATGGTGGAGCTCAGCACGTGAATGTCAAAAAATGAAGCGCTTGTAACCATCTTCATTGATGCTCCTTGTGCTCTAAGCTTCAATTTGCAACCTACTTAACTCCGTCTTAATGTTATTTTGTCAATTTTAATGACAGGTCATTGACCTAAAATATTAACTTTCTCTCGCCACAGTTGCTGCCTGACCACCTGAGAATTTCCAATATTTTCTGTTTTATTTCAGGTTTCTGGCATCTTTAGCTTTTTCAACTTTTTTAAACTTTTCCTAATGCAGTGGAATGTTGCTTAAAGTTGGCTCTATTCTTCATTAATTTAAAATGAAAGTTGTGTAATTGCAGTTAAGCTGTGTAATTGCAGTAGAACTATTTTTTTCTGTTTTAATGTGTAAGTACTTCCATTTATAAACTGGGCGCAGTGATATGCTGTTAAGTCTCTGGAGCAGGTTCAGATCCCATATTTTTCTGCAAATATCCAGGAGTAATCCTGAGAATGGCCCTTAAGATGGCAGGAACAATGGCTTTTGCTGTTGGCAAGTAGCACTAATGGGCAGTAATTCTTGATCTTTCAGCCTATACCTTTTGAGACACACTGAACAGTTGACAAAGCTCTTTGTACTCCTGAAGATGCTGCATTTGAAATTTAAGTTGTATCTGAATCCATGAAAAAAAAGTGTATTTACAAGTTTGTATGAAATTGTGTTCAGAGGCTTATTGTAGTTTTTTTTATCTATATTAGGCCTTTGATTTGATTGAACAGAGGTATGCAGCAGTGAAGATCCATCAACTGAACAAAAACTGGAGGGAAGAAAAGAAAGAGAACTATCACAAGTATGTCTTTATCCTTAAAGCTACAAATAGAACTTTCTGTAGTTTCTGAACAAAGTAGAATTATATCCATTTTAATTGTTGGTTTTAGGCATGCATGTAGAGAATACAGAATACACAAAGAACTGGATCATCCCAGGATAGTTAAATTGTATGACTATTTCTCCCTGGATACAGATACGTAAGTATGCTGCTTTGTATTTCAGAATGAGTATGTTGCTTTGCATTTGTCTCTTGCTGAGTAGCAACAAAGGGATATAAAACAGTCAATTGGCCTGGAATGTGTAGTCAAACTAAAGGAGAAATAACATATTAGATGCTAGTCTTCAAGGTCATATTTTTGACCAGCAATAGGATGATAAATTTAATAATTTTAAAGATGTTTAAGATGTTTTTGGATACAAAAAAAGAGTTAAGTTCTGTTTTGGTATTGCTATAGTATGTCCCATTCAAACATATGGTATCAGCTGATTTCCTTTGTGAAATGCTGTAATGGAATTAAATTTTAAAAATACGATTCTTTTAATATTTTGGCAATAGAAGATACTAGTATGCAAATGTCTCCAAGTTTAAAAAGGAACACCTTAAGTATCAAAAGATACTTCCATTGAAATATACTGAACAGAATTTCATAAGCTTAGGTTTTGACCCTGATGGAATCATTAGTAGTCATTTTTCCACATCCATTTATTTATGTTTTAGCAATTCAGTTAAACTTAACAAATCTCAGTAGAAATGTACATTATTTATAAAAGTATAAAATTGATCAAAAATATCCTGCTCATTTGTACTGGGGAGGAGGCTTTGTGATGCAATGCACCAAATATCAGTATAACCGATTCAAAAACACATGGAATTATACGTGGTGATATGTTCAACACAGCTTATGTGTCTGAATCTTTTGCACTGGTCTAGAAAAATTGTGCTAATCAGTGTTGAGGGTTTCTGCTACTTCGGCTCAGAAAAGCAACTCTGAAAATTCAGTTGGTTCTTTTGAGCATAGAAGCAAGTTTTAATTTGTTAAGAAACCAACAACTAAATATAGCCCAGCAATATTAGAATGTTTTTAAGTGTATTAGTACACTTAAAGTTATTTAGTATCAAGATACTCAAAGCTAGTGGAATGACTGTGATTAAACATGTTCTTTTTTATAAATCTCTTTTTCAATTGAATTAATCGAGTAATGTTGACTACTTCTCAGATGTGCTACAGAAAATTTTTGAAGCCAAATAAAAATAAATTGATTAATATAATGCTCATTGCTGCTATCTTGTAGCAAAGTTTGTGTATGATGATTTACAAATGAGGTTTGAGTTACAACCTGTGGGGGTGGGGGGAGGGGTGGAATGCACTATGGAGCCGTAGCAATAAACAGCATGGGACATCCTTTGGCCCACTGAACATGTGCTTACCACTACCACTTTTACATTAATCCTACCCTAACCCAGCATTAGGGGAGAGCTTCTCTAAATTGACACACTTTTGAGCACAATTTGTGCCTGTTTGGTGTACTAAATAAAGAAAAACTGCATATTGATGTAAAGTTTTGGGGGCTAATTTTTTTCTCTCTCAAAGCAATTTTGTTGTCATATGCATTATCTGGCTTTGGAAAATAAGGAAGCCATGTTGAAATGTTTCAATGGTACCAAATGAAAGAATGGTAAATCTTGAAATAATGCAGCATGCATTTCAAATGGGTGTGACTCTTAGGATGGGAAAAGGATATGGATCTTGCTTGATATGATTTTAAATGTCTTAGAGCCTGATGTACTAAGAAAAAGGCTAGAGGTAACAGGTGGATAAAGCCATGAAAAGGCGCACATGATTTATTTCAAGTCCAGGAATATAGAATGACAAAATTCTCAAGTTTTGCAAATACTATACCTGCATTACCCTGTGTTGATACAGGGTACTAATAAAATGTGTTTTGGTGCACTATGTACACAAGTCTCAACACTTAGCTATTTCTTTTGTAAAATAGCTCAACAGGCTTAGGTGGTAACGAGGCAAGGCAAGGTAGGGGCTAATTGAGGAAAGGAAGGAGTATGAGTGCGGTTTCCTGTGTTCTGTGTCAGATGTGGGAGTTCCCGAAGTCTCCCAGCCTCCAGGATGGCTACATCTGCACCTGGTGTGTTGAGCTGCAGCACCTAAAGGACCGTGTTACGGAACTGGAGAGGTGGCTCGATGACCTTCGTCTGGTCAGGGAGAATGAGGAGGTGATAGAAAGGAGTTATAGGCAGGTGGTCACACCGGGGCCACAGGAGGCAGGCAACTGGATCACAGAGAGGAAGGGGAAGAGTCAGGTACTAGAGAGTACCCCTGTGGCTTAACAAGAAGTGTTCCTGCTTGAGTACTGTTGGGGGAGACAGCCTACCTGGGGGAAAGCAACAGTGGCACTGCCTCTGGCACAGAGTCCAGCCCTGTGGCTCAGAAGGGTAGGGAAAGAGAGAGGAGGGCAGTAGTGATAGGGGACTATAGTTAGGGGGTCAGACAGACGATTCTGTGGACGTGAGTGAGAATCCTGGATTGTGTGTTGCCTCCCAGGTGCCAGGGTCCGGGATGTCTTTGATCGGGTCCACAGCATTGTTGAGCGGGAGGGAAAGCAGCCAGGAGTCGTGGTGCATGTTGGTACCAACAACATAGGTAGGAAGGGGGATGAGGTCCTGAAAAGTGAGTTTAGCGAGCTAGGCAGAAGGCTGAAGAACAGGACCTCCAAGGGTAGCAATCTCGGGATTGTTGCCAGTGCCAGGTGATAGTGAAGGTAAGAATAGGAGGAGATGGCAGATGGATGTGTGGCTGAGGAGTTGGTGCAGGGAGCAAGGTTTTAGATTTTTGGATCATTGGGATCTCTGATGGGGAACGTGGGATATGTACAGAGGGGGACCAATATCCTTGCAGGCAGGTTTGCTAGTGTGATTTGGGAGAGTTTAAATTAGTTTGCAAGGGGGATGGGAACCGGAGGGATAGGTCAGTGGAAGAAGGGCATGAAGTAAAGTCAGATCTAACATATAGAGAGGCTTTGAGGAAGGAGAAGCAGGGTATAGCATATAAAAGTAGTAGGGTGGATGGGCTAAAGTGCATTTACTTAAATGCAAAAAGTATCAGGAATAAGGGTGATGAACTGAGAGCTTGGATAAATACATGGAACTATGATATTGTGGCTCTTGCAGAGACGTGGCTGTCACCAGGGCAGGAATGGATACTGAATATTCCCGGATTTCAGTGCTTCAAAAGGGATAGGGAAGTGGGGGGAGAAGAGGAGAAGGGGTGGCATTACTGGTCAGGGATACTATTACAGCTGCAGAAAGGGTGGATAATGTAGCAGGATCCCCTCTAGAGTCAGTATGGGTGGAGGTTAGGAATAAGAAAGGAGCAGTTACTCTGCTGGGCTTATTCTGTAGGCCCCCTGGTAGCAGCAAGGATACTGAGGAGCAGATTGGGAGGCAGATTTTGGAAAGGTGCAAAAATAACAGGGTTGTTATCATGGGAGACTTCAACTTCCCAAATATTGATTGGCACCGGCTTAGTACCACAGGTTTAGACGAGGCAGAGTTTAATCATGTCCAGGACAGATTCCTGTCACAGTATGTTGACAGGCCGACTAGAGGGAATGCCATATTTGATCTAGTTTTAAGTAATGAACCAGGTCAGGTGACAGATCTCTCAGTGGGTGAGCATTTGGGGGACAGTGATCACCGCTCCCTAACCTTTAGCATTGTCATGGACAAGGACAGGAGCAAAGAGGACAGGAAGATATTTAATTGGGGAGGGGCAAATTGTGAGGCTATAAGGCTAGAACTTGCGAGTGTAAATTGGGATGACATTTTTGAAGGGAAATGTACTATGGAGATCTGGTCATTGTTCAGGGATCTCTTGCAGGATGTTAGGGATAAATTTGTCCTGGTGAGGCAGAGAAAGAATGGCAGGGTGAAGGAACCATGGGTGACAAGAGTGGAACATCCAGTTAGGAGGAAGAAGGCAGCATACATAAGGTGTAGGCAGCAAGGATCAGATAGGACTCTTGAGGAATATAGGGTAGCAAGGAGGGAACTTAAGAAGGGGCTGAGGAGAGCAAGAAGGGGACATGAAAAGGCTTTGGCGAGTAGGGTTAAGGAAAATCCCAAGGCATTTTTCACTTATGTGAAGAGCAGAAGGATGATGAGAGTAAAGGTAGGACCGATAAGAGACAAAGGTGGGAAGAAGTGCCTGGAAGCTGTGGAAGTGGGTGAGGTCCTTAATGAATACTTCTCTTCAGTATTCACCAAGGAGAGGGGCCTCAATGACGCTGAGGACAGTGTTGGTAAGGTTAATGTTCTAGAGCATGTGGATATCAAGAGAGAGGATGTGTTGGAGCTGTTAGAAAATATTAGGACAGGTAAGTCCCCGGGGCCTGACAGAATATTCCCCAGGCTGCTCCAAGAGGCAAGGGAGGAGATTGCTGAACCATTGGCTAGGATCTTTGAGTCCTCGTTGTCCACGTGAATGGTACTGGAGGAATGGAGGGTGGCAAATGTCGTCCCCTTATTCAAAAAAGGTAGTAGGGATAGTCCAGGGAATTATAGACCAGTGAGCCTTATGTCTGTGGTGGGCAAGCTGTTGGAAAGGATTCTTAGAGATAGGATCTGTGATCATTTAGAGAATCATGGTCTGATCAGGGACAGCCAGCATGGCTTTGTGAAGGGCAGATCATGTCTCAGAAGCCTGATAGTGTTCTTTGAGGAGGTGACCAGGTGGATTGATGAGGGTAGTGCAGTAGATGTGGTCTACATGGATTTTAGTAAGGCATTTGACAAGGTTCCATATGGTAGGCTTCTTCAGAAGGTCAGAGGGCATGGGATCCAGGGAAGCTTGGCCATGTGGATTCAGAATTGGCTTGCCTGTAGAAAGCAGAGGGTTGTGGTGGATGAAGTGTATTCAGATTGGAGGGCTGTGACTGGTGGTGTCCCACAAGGATTGGCTCTGGGACTTCTGCTTTCCGTGTTTTTTATTAATGACTTGGATGAGGGGGTAGGAGGGTGGGTTGGCAAGTTTGCAGATGACACAAAGGTTGGTAGTGTTGTGGATAGTGTGGAGGATTGTGGAAGATTGCAGAGGGACATTGAAAGGATGCAGAGCTGGGCTGACAAGTGGCAGATGGAGTTCAATCTGGAGAAGTGTGAGGTGGTACACTTTGGAAGGACAAACTCCAAGGTGGAGTACAAAGTTAATGGCAGGATTCTGGGTAGTATGGAGGAGCAGAGGGATCTGGAGGTCCATATCTACGGATCCCTGAAAGTTGCCTCACAGGTGGATAGGGTAGTTAAGAAAGCTTATGGGATGTTAGTATTCATAAGTCGAGGGATCAAGTTTAAGAGCCGCGAGGTAATAATGCAGCTCCTACAAAACTCTGGTTAGACCACACTTAGAGTACTGTGTCCAGTTCTGGTCACCTCATTATAGGAAGGATGTGGAAGCGTTGGAAAGGGTGCAGAGGAGATTTACCAGGATGCTGCCTGGTTTGGAGAATGTGCAGTGTGAGGAGTGACTGAGTGAGCTGGAGCTTTACTCTTTGTAGAGAAGGAGGATGAGAGGAGACATGATAGAGGTGTACAAAATATTAAGAGGAATAGATAGACAGCCAGCGCCTCTTTCCCAGGGCACTAATGCTCAATACAAGAATGCATGGCTTTAAAGTAATAGGTGGGAAGTTCGAGGGAGATATCAGAGGGAGATTTTTTACCTAGAGAATGGTTGGCGCATGGAATGCGCTGCCTGGGGTGGTGGTGGAGGCAGGTACATTGGTCAAATTCAGGAGATTGCTGGATAAGCATATGGAAGAATTTAAAATAGAGGGATATGTGGTAGGAAGGGGATAGATAGTCTTAGGTGCGGTTTAAAGGTCGGCACAACATTGTGGGCCGAAGGGCCTGTATTGTGCTGTACTGTTCTATGATTCTATGAAAATGCAGCCAATTGGCCTGTAAATGAGATAAGTAAGAGGGTACTGAGATTCTTTGTTTGCAAAGACTGATTTGAAATGTGGATAGGGTATGTTCTTAAGATACTATGTCATAATATCATTTGAAAATGAGGAAGAGATTGTTGATGGTGATAACTTGGAGGTCGGCACTGAAACACTTGCCCTAATGTTGGAGGTAGCATATTGTTTATTACTAGGCTAGTAACTCTGAGATCCGAACTGGAAATGGCAAAACACCAGGTTGTCCTAAAAGTTTAACTAGTTCATTAATGCAATTGAGGGAAGGAAATCTTCACACCCAGTGGTTAACTCTTGACTGTCCCCTGTGTCTCAAGGAGGGACTCACCACTTGCTCAGGGTAATTAAGAATAGACAATAAAAACTGGCCATGCCAGTACATCCCTTGCCTGGATTTGGGGGAAAAGAAATAGAATTGATGGAAGTACAAAAATGGATTGCTATCTTCATTGAAAAAATGTGGCACTTACATTGATGTAACTGTCAGCTGTGGGAGATTTGCACTATTGATGCCAGCTGGCAAAGACAGTTTAAAAGTGATAGAGTTAAAATAGATCAAACAAGTCATACAAAAATGAGCAGAATTTTAATTAAGCTGACATGCTGGTGAAGTTGTGTAAGAAAATTTCATTGTTTTCTTTTAGATTTTGTACAGTTTTAGAATATTGTGAAGGAAATGACCTAGACTTCTATCTGAAGCAACACAAACTTATGTCTGAGAAGGAAGCGAGATCTATTGTAATGCAGATAGCAAATGCTTTGCGATACCTAAATGAGATCAAGCCTCCCATTATACACTATGATCTAAAGCCTGGTAAGTTTTCATCAGACTGAGTGATGTGACATGTTCAGGGATATTATGACTTCTAATTAGATAATTTATTATTGGATGTTTGGTTTCGGAATTGCTCTCAATTAATTAGGAAATGCATACAATTTGTAACAGAAACTGATGCTGACCTTTATGTAAAAAAATAGATTATGTGGTCATTATCACATTGTGAGAGCTTATTATCCAAACTGCTGGATTTCTTATATTATAATTGGCTACCATTGATGGGGTGTCATTGGTTGCAAAGCACTTTGGGATAAGGATATGAAGTGCAAAATATAAATGCAAGTTTTAGTATATTGCAAAAATTACAAAGCTATATTTCATAAAGGGAAAGAAAATGATAATGGATTGGGTATTGGAATTGTTTTGAACCTCTACAGCCTTCAAATAGTAATAATTTTATTGTCCATGTGGTCATTCTGCATTCAACCAATACATAAGGGTCAGCTAGCTAAAGAACAGGGACTTAATGATTGTACTTTCCAACACCTGACAATCTGATGTTGTCCCCTACCATCTAAAGTTTTTGTTCCTTGTCTTCAAAGTCCCACAAGGTGTTTCCCTGTAATATCAATGCAAGATGCTGTTTCCCTTATTGGGTTGCTGGAGTCTGTTTCAGGATTTTTTTTATTGCTTTTCTGCCGATCATCAGCCAACTGCATGTACCAGTAATCAAACCTGTGACCTTGCAAAAGTAATTACAGCTGTATTTAAATTGTGAATGATTGGGATAAATTTGTAACAACTTGAACTCATTTGTATTGCAGCCAGGATATTGGAAGAGTGGGTTAATGGGTTGTTCTTTTTATTATGCCTGTTGTTTCATATTGTATTTTGAGCAAACCACTGGATGGTATGTCATTTTGCCAAGAGTATTTGCTTGAAGGAATGACACCATGATATTACAAAAGCAAAATGACTTAAAATACAATTAGCAATTATATCAAAAATCTGTCATTGGAACAACAAATTAACTGACTCTTAAGAAGATATTAAAAACAGGGAAACACATTAAGAAAACATAATGCAAGTTTTAAAAGGAAGACTGTTTTAATGCAACTGCTATTTATATAAGGCTCTCTATAGGACATTGTAACCAAAAGCAAATATTAAAAGCATATTTACTTTGTTTAAAAAAAATACTATTAAAATAGTTACAATGATTTTTTTCATATAGGTAATATCCTCCTGGTTGATGGAACTGCATGTGGAGAAATAAAAATAACTGATTTTGGTTTATCAAAGATTATGGATGATGACAATTATAATGCTGTAGATGGAATGGATCTGACATCTCAAGGAGCAGGAACTTACTGGTAAATTCAACAAATTATTTTGGGGCAAGTTCATTATTTTATTCACAGAGTGAGATTCCTATTATTTTATGGGACCTGGTAATAAAATGATACTTGAAATGTTTTCATCAAGTACTTTGTGCTGTTTAAATTTGAAGTTGTTAAACCTTCAAATGTTGAGGTTTTGATTTCTTAATGTTATAGAAACTACATTATTTTTAAATCTGAATTTTCATTCCTAGTTAATATTCAAATTTTCATAATAAGACTGAAGTGGTAAAATTATTTGAGTAAGGATATTAATAGTTTTTTTCCATTGGTATTACACCATCCAGGGTTAATTCAAAATTGTTGTATAAACATTGCATCTGAATTGATGAGGTGTTGAGATCTACCAACCTGCATTGCATTTTAACATTTAACTGAAAAATAATTTTAAAGGTAATTTCTTTTATTATATATACCCAAGTCATGTAGGGGCTGTCACTGTAGATTTGTTAAAAAAATGAATAGTTTTGTGGAGATAATTTTAGTAACTACATGTGTTTATATAGTGCCTTTAATATTGCCCCCACAATAGAGATTTGATAATCTAGGTTGGTACTGTTGCAAGTACTTTAATAAGCTAAGCTCCCATTTATAATCTCAAGTGAATGTGGGAGCACTGAGTTTCCAAAATGTCCCAAAAAAGGGGAACTGAGGGGCAACTTTTTCAGAGGGTGGTGGGTATGTGGAAGAGGAAATCCACATACTCACCACCCAATGGGTAAAAGACATTTGGACAGATACAAAGGTTTAAAGGGTATGGGCCAAATGCCTGGAAAGGGGACTAGCTCAGATAGGCAACTTGGTCAGCATGGGCCAAAGGGCCTGTTTCCATGCTAAATAACTATCACTCATCCCCAGAAGGTGGCCATGTTTCCTTGCTTCAGAGAAGTGACGAAACTTCCTAGGTACTTCATTGACAGTGAAGAGCTTAGCGACATTCTATGGTAATTAAAGATACCATACAAATATTCTTGCCTGCCCTTCACTTAGGTGTCATATCTGCAAATGCCAGATAATTTGTAAATGTTATTGGAGCCATCTCTTTAGTTTCTAGGACTTAATTAATTTTTTCACAAGCTTTCTGAAAACCAAAACTGAATAGTTTAGGGGCATTAATAGACTAATAGTGTCAGATAAATATAATACAGATTCCTTGTTAAATTTTTGCCTGGTTACTAAAGATGAGCAGCTGCTCACCTTAGTGACTCTTCAACATTTTAACAGGCAACCCTATTTTCCAGTCATGTGATGAAAGAAAATGGCTTAGGTGTATTTGGAGGAAATGAGTGCAGAAATTTGATCACTTATTGTTGGTTGAATGCAAGTTCCTGAATTTTTTCTTTGGAGTTTGTGTTGGGCATCATATTAATGGTCCACAATGTGTGTAAATAACTTGGAATTCCAGAAAGGCTTTACATTGAAAAGAAGCCATTTGGTGTGTCAAATTCATACTGGCTATATAATAAGAACAATTAAGCTTGTCCTCCTCCACACAGCCTTGCAAATTCCTTCCTTCCAGATACTTTATCAAACTCCCCTTTGAATACAACAGTTGAATATTCTTTCACTACCAACCCTTGCAGTGCTTTCCTAACCAATCGCTATGTGAAAATATTTTTCCGTCACTTTTTGATTCTTTTGCCAATTATCTTCATTTTGTGTCTCCTAGACAGCATCCTGTCCAATGCCTTCACATCTTTCCTCAAGTACATTGCCTAAAACTGCACACAGCATTCCAGTTGTGGTTAAACCAATGTTGTATTGAAGTTCATCATAACTTCTTGCTGTTGTACTCTCTACCTCTATTTATAAAGCTGGTGATCCTGTTGGTTCGTTTAACCACTTCCTGGTTTTAAAAAGGCTTTTAAGCAGGAAAGGGGGGCAATATTTTTGAAAAGCAGAAAAATTTGCATGTGCTAGAAATCTGAAATAAAGACAGAAAATGTTAGAAACACTCAGCAAGTCAAGTAGCATCTGTGGAAAGAGGAAGAGTTGATATTTAATTTATTAGGTGATGTAGGGATCAGTAGAAGTCTGAGGATAAATGTTAGAGAGTAAACCAAGTTGGGTGCAGATGATTTGCTAATGGTAGAGTAAGGATGAATACAAGAGATCGCTGGTTGGCTTACGTAGTGGATGGGCATGTAATGTTGAAAGAACTTTTGAAAATAGAATAAGATGAATTCTTGAGTTTTGAAAACAAATTTAATACCTTGGGGACGAGATTAGTGACTGGATTTTGGAAATGGAAGGCTATAATTAGCTGGATTCTAAGTCTTTCTGATAATTACAGGAGTCATTGGGTGAAATGAGAAAAAGCATGAACATTATTTTTTTGCTGTTTATTGGACCTTGTGTTGAGATTGGCTGCTACATTTCTCGCATTTCAATAGTGATTGTACTATATATACAAAAAAAAATCATGCTTGACAACCTTGAAGGGTCATGCATGAATTCACATCTTCCTGAGTCCAGGTGAATCTGCCCCAGGTCTTCAAAGTCTAGCAAGGAGAAGATACTTACCATCCAGTCTAGGGGAATCCACTCCAGGTCTTACAGGTCTGACCCTAAACAATAACTTAACTGGTGGTTCCATTTCAAGAACGAAGAGTCGCCGCCGCGTAGCTCGGAAACATGGCAAGAGGGCTGGGCTGCAGGAGAGGCTGAAGCAATGTGGTTACAAGACCCCCTCCCCCCCAGCATACTACTAGTTAACGTCCAGTCCATTGAGAACAAAGTTGATGAACCAAGGGCAGGACTGACCTACCAAAGAGAACTGAGGGACTGTTGTGTACTATGTCCCACTGAAACATTGCTCACACCTGCCTCACCTGATTTGTTGTTCAACCTGAGGGCTTCTCAATTCATCAAATGGACCGTACAGCGTCCTCAGGCAAAGTTAAAGGCGGAGGAGTCCGCTTCTTAATAACTTATGGTGCTCGAACGTGACGGTCCTGGCGAGCTCCTGCTCACCCAGCCTGGCATATCTAACGGTGAAGTGTTGACCATTCTATCTGCCAAGGGAGTTCGCTTCAGCTATCCTGATGGCAGTCTACATCCTACCACAGACGGACATGAAGTCTGCACTCAATGAGCTATACTCCATGGTCAACGACCTTGAGACAGGATACCTGAGGCCCTCTTCATCATCGCAGGGGACTTCAAACAGGCCAACCTCAAGCGTGTGTTACCAAAATACTATCAGCACATCTCCTGCTCCACCAGGGGCGCCAACACCCCTGACCATTGCTATACAACCATCAAAGATGCCTTCCGAGCCACCCCTCATCCTCACTTTGGGAAATCAGACCACCAGGCTGTGCTCCTTCTCCCTGCATACAAACAGAAACTGAAACGGGAGGATCCGGTACGGAGAGTCGTGCAGTGCTGGTCTGAGGAAGCAGATGATCTCCTACGTGACTGCTTTGAGACAGTGGACTGGTCCATGTTCAAAGACTTAGCTGCCAGCCTTGATGAGTATGCCACCACCATCACAGACTTTATCAGCAAGTGTGTGGAAGACTGTGTACCAAAGAAGAAAATACAGGTGTTCCCTAACAGGAAACCATGGCTGAACCAGGAGATCCACTCCCTACTGAAGGAGAGGACTGCTGCACACAAATCTGGTTATCCTGATCTGTACAAGAAATTGAGATATGACCTTTGGAACGCTATCAGGGATGCCAAGAGGCAATATTGACTCAAAGTAGAGTCCCTGACCAGCCATCAATTATGGTAGGGCTTACATGCCATAACAGGCTACAAGACGAAGTCGGGCTGCATAGCTAATAACAGCACATCCCTTCCTGATGAACTTAATGCATTCTATGCGCGCTTTGAACAGAAAGGAAGTGGATTGTCACCGTCCACCCTGACAGCCACCAGTGCAGCTGAACCTGTGATCATAGTGGAGGACGTAAGATCAGCCTTCTGGAGAGTGAACACGAGGAAAGCACCTGGCCCAGATGGTGTACCGGGCCGCGTGCTCAGATCTTGTGCTGATCAGCTGGCAGAGGTATTTGCGGACATATTCAACCTCTCCCTGCTTCAATTTCAGGTTCCCGCCTGTTTTAAGAAGACCACTATTGTCCCGGTACCAAAGAAAAGCAAGGTAACGTGCCTCAATGACTACCGACCAGTGGCTCTGACATCCACCACCATGAAGTGCTTTGAGAGGTTGGTCATGGCACGCATCAACTCCAGCCTCCCAGACAACCTGGACCCATTGCAATTCGCCTATCGCCGAAACAGGTCTACATCGGATGCCATCTCCGTGGCCCTACACTCAGCTCTGGAGCATCTGGACAGTAAAGACACCTACGTTAGACTATTGTTTATTGACTACAGCTCTGCCTTCAATACAATAATCCCAAGCAAGCGTGTCACCAAACTCCGAGACCTAGGACTCAACACCTCCCTCTGTAACTGGATCCTTGACTTTCTAACAAACAGACAGCAATCAGTGGGGATAGGCAGCAATACCTCTGGCACAATTATTCTCAACACTGGTGCCCCACAAGGCTGCATCCTCAGCCCTCTACTCCCTATACACTCATGACTGTGTGGCCACATTCTGCTCTAACTCCATCTACAAGTTTGCAGATGATACCACCGTTGTAGGCCATATCTCAAACAGCGATGAGTCGGAGTACAGGAAGGAGATAGAGAGCTTAGTGGAATGGTGTCATGACAACAACCTTTCCCTCAATGTCAACAAAACAAAAGAGCTGGTCATTGACTTCAGGAAAGGGGGCGGTGTACATGCACCTGTCTACATCAATGGTGTTGAGGTCAAGAGGGTTGAGAGCTTCAAGTTCCTGGGAGTGAACATCACCAACAGCCTGTCGTGGTCAAATCACGTAGAAGCCATGGCCAAGAAAGCTCACCAGTGCCTCTGCTTCCTCAGGAGGCTAAAGAAATTTGGTTTGTCCCCTTTGACTCTCACCAACTTTTACCGATGCACCCTTGAAAGCATCCTATCTGGATGTATCATGGCTTGGTACAGCAACTGCTCTGCCCAGGACCGCAAGAAACTGCGGAGAGTTGTGGACACAGCCCAGCGCGTCACGGACACCAGCCTCCCCTCCTTGTCTTTACCTCTCGTCATCTTGGTGAAGCAGCCAGCATAATCAAAGACCCCACCCATCCAGGACATTCTCTCTTCTCTCCTCTTCCATTCGGGTAGAAGATACAGGAGCCTGAGGGCACGTACAACCAGACTTAAGGACAGCTTCTACCCCACTGTGATAAGACTATTGAACGGTTCCCTTATATAATGAGATGGACTATGACCTCACGATCTACCTTGTGACCTTGCACCTTATTGCACTGCACTTTCTCTGTAGCTGTGACACTTTACTCTGTACTGTTATTGTTTTTACCTGTACTACATCAATGCAATCTACTAACTCAATGTAACTGCACTGTGTAATGAATTGACCTGTTCAATTGGTTTGTAAGACAAGCTTTTCACTGTACCTCGGTACAAGTGACAATAATAAATCGATACCAATATGTCTGCATGCATATGGATCATATGTAACACTTTATTCTGCATTCTGTTATTGTTTTTCCCTTTTACTACCTCAGTGCACTGATATGATGAAATGATCTGTATTGATGATATTGCAAAACAAAAGTTTTTCACTGAACCTCAGTACATATGATGATAATAGACCAATTATAGACATATTGCTGAAGGGCAGCACAGCTGTCCAAGGATGCAGCCTTGAGGCACAGTAGCAATGTTTTGGGGAATGAGTGGCCCTTTTCAAAATTGGAATGTTTGAAGGGTATTCATGTGGCAAGACAAAAGTTAGTGGAGAGAATGTTTTGGTTTGCTGTATTAAATGCTGTTCAAAGAGGGACAACAGATCAAAGATATGATGATAGAGGATGTCATTTGTGAATCTTGGGGCCATTTCAGTGCTATGAGAAACCAGACTGAAAGGAGTCAGATGTGAAAGAAATGGAGACAAATTTGAGCAATGATAATCTAAACAAGAACCTTGAAGAAGAAATTGATGTTTTTAAAGAAAAAGTTGATGGGTGGGTTTAGAATATTAAGATCAATACTATACATCTTGACTCATGAAATCTAAACAAAAGGACAATTTTATGTTACTGGAATGTGGCCACAGATGTACTTGGAGGCATATTGCAAAATAAATGGTTTCTTGAGAGTTCAAGCTAGAATATTTTTGCTGCTGACCTTTTTAAAATTAATATGTACAATTATCAAATGTTCCAAAAATTAGAGCTACTGTTTCTCCAGCAATGATTGCTAACACTGTATCGTTTTTTTTAATCATTGAATGGAAGTGCAGTGCATCAACTGGATACGACAGGTTTTTTTTATATGTTTTTTTGGAGGAACTGCATTAGCTTTATGGAATTCATAAACAAAGTTATTTAGATTTATCTTTACATTTAAGGCCTTGAACTTTGAAAATATGAGCATTGAAAAGAGGTGAAATTTGTGTTTTTCAGAACCACCACTCTAGTGGATTCAGTGCAAATTATTTCAGGGGAAAACTTCTGTGTCAAGTTCATTATCTATTCTTCTAATTTAATTTCATTCACTGAATTTATTTTTCAAGCTATCTACACTTAGTGCATCATTTCTGTCTTGCCAAAATGCCCATTTGTTAGTTGTGACCCACGGTGTTTTGTTAGCTGGGTTCAGTTGGCAACACTCTTATTTCTATTTAATTATATATCCAAGACTTTGTGAGTGGCACCACAGTGCATTAAAGAATGAGTAATTCTTCAATGGCATCTTTAAGATAATATGTAACATACCAGTGCCTCGTCTAATGGTATGATTCAACAGAAAAGATTTTGTAATACTTTTTGAGATGCAGAGTTATGGTCACCTGGTTGAAGTTTCTCTTAGCCAAACCCAAAGTGCAAATTAATCACTAATTTGTTGCATCTTGCTGTATTCACCAAAACACTACAATGACTTCATTTCAAAATGGTTGGTCATGAAGCATTTTAGGATGCCTCAGATATATATAATTTCTCTAAATATCTATGTTCAAAAGGATGCTGGAAGTAGTGAAAGTAGAAGGAAATGGTAGGGATATTAGGTATTTGGCATTGTTGTATCACAGTAGAGGATGATTTAAGAAAAGAGCACAAAATTATTGGGAGCTAAGGATCCAAGAGAGTGAGATACTTGATGTAATTAGTAAGAGTAAAGGATAAAACACTGGAAACTTACAAGAGCAAAAACTGATAAATCTTTTGGACCTGATGCAGAACCTCCTAGAGTTTCAGAACCATAGAATCTTTAGCCCAGATGGCCTTGTTTTACACCAATTCGCTCATGCTGGTTAATTGTGGGAGAATCCACAATCTCTTGGCCCTACAATTTTCTCTTATTTCTCTTGTTTTCCCTTTTTATGAAAGTCAAGTTTAGTATACAACCATGGATCTTAACTTTTTCTCATTGTCCAACACCTGATCTTTTGCACAAATGGGAAGTTTCTTCTCACATTGTCTAGACTTGTAATGATTTTGAATACTTTTATTGAACCTTCCCTGCTCTAAAGATTGATTCTGCCCATTTCACAGAAACCCCTCATTTTTGCAAAAGTTTATTGCATCTTCTCAAAGACTTCATTCCAAGCCCTCCTTGAACTCTCTCTTCAAAATTGTTCCCTGCATACCTGTGTCAATTCATGAACATAGACCACAAAAAGTAATGATCTTAGTAGCAAATCACTGAGAACTCCTATATGTTTCCCTCTATTACTACTCACTGCATCTGTTAATTTTATATCTATGCTCCTTTGCCCCTTATGGACATCAATTTTGCAAGTGTATAACAGTGTATTACCTTAATCACTCCCCTTTTGTTTTAAATCAGTTAAACACAGTTTGCAATTAGAAAGTCATACAGGTTTTTTATTTAATTTTGACTTGTCCAGGTAATTATAGATTTTGCTGTGAATTATTGTATCTAGTAGCTTCGTTTTTATGTTTTGTTATTTTTATCTGGACTTCACTGCAAACTAAAAAAAACAGCTGTTTTGTTTTAAATCTTTTCCTAGGTACTTGCCTCCTGAGTGTTTTGTTGTAGGAAAAGAACCACCCAAAATTTCTAACAAAGTGGATGTCTGGTCTGTTGGAGTTATCTTCTTCCAGTGTCTCTATGGTCGTAAGGTGATATTTAATTTCATTTTTATTTAATTCCTGAAAGTTTTGTTTGTGAAAATTGCCTAATGTGAAGTATTTTTTTCAGCCCTTTGGCCACAACCAGTCACAGCAGGACATCTTGCAAGAGAATACAATATTAAAAGCAACTGAAGTCCAATTTCCTGTTAAACCAGTTGTTAGCAATGAAGCAAAGGTAACTGGACTCAATGTTATTGGCATGTTTACTTCATGTGAGAAAAAAATTGCCAGTTTTGTTCATTTGATTTAAAATCTAATGTCTGTTGTTTCAGGCTTTTATTAGACGTTGTCTAGCATATCGCAAAGAAGATCGCTTTGATGTGCATTTGCTGGCTAATGATACTTACCTTCTCCCTCATATGCGACGGTCAAATTCTTCAGGAAATCTACACATGCCTGGGCCAGCCACAATACCAGTTTCACCAATGTCAAACATAGTTTCTTATTAAGACTAGTAGTTAGACTGACAAAACTTGTAAAACTTTCCAGATTAATTTGCAGCTGGAGATGGGATAACTTGAAGTTATTTTTTCCTGCCTGGGAGGGAAGATTGGAAGGAGAAAGCAGAGGCTGTGAAAGGATTAGGGTGTACCAATTTTTGAACTCTTTGCTTTTGATTTATTTCAAATAGAATTGAACCATGGATAACAATAAGCTGCAGATGTTGGTCAAAGCACTGCACACTGTAAAACTTGGTACACATCAAGCAGCTTATGTATTTAGGAGTTTAAAACTGTTCATCCACATTTTTGGGAACATTGTACATAGTCTAATGAGTCACTTTGGGACTTTGTTTAAAATAAGGCCAGAACAAATGATTTTAGCACACAGAAATACAGCAGCCCATCGAAGTAAAATTATGTGTAAAGAGATTAGAGTAGCTCTTGTAAACCTGGAAATGCACAAAAACATTTACATATTGAAGCTACGGTAAGCAGCTGATGTATTTATAGGTCAAACTGTAGAATGTACTGTGCAAGATAATAGTAAAATAGCATTGTTTTATATTGTTGTAAATGATTTCATTATATTTACCTTGTTCTTAAGTTACAGCAGTTTGATTTTGTACAGGCTGTATAAAAATTTGGCTTTTGTTTTGCTTTCTTAATTGGATCCTGAATTCCAATAATAGAGCTGCCCATTGCTACAACGTAGCATTGGCGTTTTATTATAACATGGCCTTCATACATTATCTACAAAACTCAGATCTGTAAAGGCTTAATTTTGTATTAAATGAGATTGTCTTAAACAAATTTTGTAATATTGAGGGATAGGCCATTTTATTGGTAAGCCTTGATTGCTTGGCATCATTTGAGTAGTATATTCCACTATTGGAGAGAAAAAAAATTAAATGCAGGACAGATTGACATGTTTGCAGGATTATTGGTTTCTTCTCTATAGGCATAAATGGTGTGAAACATTAAATTCTGAACAATTACCCGTGCTGTACAAATTACAACCATTTTCAGAAATGCAAAATCTTTGTTAGTACAGTTTACTGCTTGTTTTTACATCCATAGAATGCCTGTGTGTAATTTATACACAAACTGAAAATTGGTTTATCTGGGCTTGTTAATGTTGTATAATTAAGCTGTTGCCTGTGTTCCTGGTGTCAAAAGCTACATTGTTTTCACTGTAAATAAAATGTTTAACTGTTAAAAGGTGCTGCTGATACTGTAGAGAATGCAGCTAAACCAAGTAATAAAACTACAAAATTCTATTTCATTCATGTTTTGTCTTAAATTCATTGAGCCAGCAGTGAGCTACTGCCCATGAATTCTGACTTCAAGGCTTGGAGGAGGGGAAAGAGGAAGCTCCACACACAAGGTGAAAACAACTTTGATTAGACCATGCCCCAACCTGTGCAGAATCTATTTCAGACATATTGGTTATCTACACATTTTAAAAAATTAACTTACTAGGGGAGATTCTCTCTTGCTTAAAGTTGCCAGGATGCTGATTTGGTCCCAGCCCAATTCAAGTGAAGTTGTTCCATCAAGTGGAACGGAACACCTCTCCCTTTCCTCAATACTGAATCAGCATTGTATCCTATGCCTCAGGATTTCATTCTGTCCATTTGGATAACCTACTGCAGAAAGAAAACACTTCTCTTACCTCACAGCCTCCTTTGATTCACACAATTGGATACCTTACTGAAGTAATAACAACATAGTTAACAGCAAGATTAGGATGCAGGCACTGAGCAGAGAGCATAATGGTTTGCTACCACCACTGGACACAGATGTATCCAATTTAATGATAAACCTTTTCCATTATCATGGCTGTTCCCAGAACCCAGCATATGTAGTTCACAACTCATTACAGTGGAATTACTTTTTACATTATAAAGTTGTACAGCCACCTAGGGAATTCAACTTAATTGTCCAACATTTATAGCAGAAATAGTGTACTTCAACCTGCCATAAACATGGACTGCATGAAAAACTGGTCAATGGTGCAAAATAGAAATATTGCAATTAGTCTCAGTAACATACACTTATCTTCTGCCAGCAAGACTGACACAACTGCTTCCCATCACATCCAGTTCAAAACAGTTTGCAAAAAAAATCACCTTCATTCTTTAACTAACCATGATAAATTCCTCCTGGAATCAATGTTACAGGTCCTCCCCAGGACACTCAGCCCCTCAAGCCAAGCCCTCATTCATGGCTGATCACAGGTATCATTTGTATTGGGATAAATTTCTATTTAAAACTAGGCCTTATTGTAACTTTCAAAATCAGATTCACAAATAAGTGAAATGCACCCTGAGTGAAGATCGTATTACACTGGCCTCTTCCCCATTTTCTCGGTCATCTCAGATACTCGTATGTCTCACATTTGTACACTGCTCTCTCGCACTAGTGTCTGATTCTGTGTGAGGCAATATGGTGCACAATTTGTAAAATAAAAACTAAAAGAAAATGCTAGAAACAGGCAGCATCTGTGGGGGACAGAAGAGGATCAGTTAATGTTTCAGGTCCCTTCCCTTCATCAGAAGTGGGATTAAGAAACAAATCAATAGAGATATGGGAGGGGATTGGAGGATGGGGACGAAATCAGATACAATATTGTGATGATGATCAGATTAAGCATTTTTGTGGTGTTAATGGTAAAGCTGTGGGATGTGCCCAGCAGGCAAGACAATACAAATACATAGGGAAAAGCTGAGACAAAGTGATGACAGGAAAAATTGGCTGGTTCTAAATGCAAAGACAAGGAAAAGAGAGTCATCTAAAGTTGGAGAATTCAATATTGGTTCCTGCAGGCCGCAACAAACTCAGATGGTAGGTAAGGTGCTCCTGAAGCTTGCTTTGTGTCACAAACAGAAAGATCAGAATGGGAGTGGAATGGTGAAAAGTGAGATGAAATAAGAAGCTCAGGGCCACACTATGGACCCGGTGAAGGTGCTTCTCAAATCAATGACCCAATCTGTGTCTGGTTTCTCTAATGTAGAGGAAACCACATTGTGAACACCAAATGAAATATATTAGATTGGAAGAAGCCAACAGATCTTTAGTTACCCACTTTTTTCTTCCTCCCTTCTTAAACAATAAAATCACACTTACTTACCATTTTCCAAACAGGTTGCACCTTGAAAAAAAATTGACTTATGTACGAATCCACTGAAATTTTAATCTCTTGGGGGCAATCAGCTAAAATATATCATTCAAATTTTCCACAACAATTGAAATTGAAGCAATAGTGGTAGCAGTTTGAAATGTTTTTAATACTTTGGCATAATCCTCTACATTGAAAACTAGGTTTTTAAAATCAGAAGATTCATGAATACATGGTACTCTATAAAATATATATATGCACACACACACACACATTTATATATACACACTTGAGAAAAGCTTAATAATTCAATAATAAAATTGTTTCAAGTAATTGTTCGATTACTCACATTTCCATCATATAAATTGTACTCCCAGCTCTGCCATTCCACTTAACATCTGGAGATTTTAGGAGATTGCAGAACATATAATTGAATAGCTAGTGCGTGATTCATTTCCTAACTCCTGCAGGTGCTGGAAATCTTAAAAAAAAAAGCAATTTCTGTTTTTATTTTAATTTGATTTGCAATTATAGATATTGTACTGCACAAAGGATAATATACTAGAAAAAGTGCCCAGCATCAGTTCCCCAAGCTTTCAATATATACTACAAAACTTTTTATTTGCATAAAGGTGACTAGCAAGAGGACATCTTGTTGGTATCTTTAAAGAATATGGATGAGCTGCTTCCAGAAAACAATGGGTAATCCTCAGAAGATCAAGGATGAATAGAGAGATTAGATATGATTTATTTCAGTGTGGCTGGTGAATGTTTGGATTGGGTTGCTAAGGCAAACAATCAAGGCTGATAACATCAGTAACTTCAGGATGAAACTAAGCAGGCTTTCAGTGGGGAAAATCAATTAAGGTATATGTATAGTGAAGCAAGAATTCTGTTTCTGAAATGAGTTCATACAGTCCTTTCATAGCCATGCACGTTAAGGAGTGCTGAAAGGAGCAACAAATTAGTGTTTCAGTCTCTGATGTTGATAAGGGACAGGGAGTCCCACAGCCTTTCAATTCTCTGCATAAAGAAATTCCTGCTGCTCTATGCTCCCTGATATGGAAATCTCCAATACAGGAAGTAATTTACTTCTACCCAACCTGCTCTATTCTTCCATAATGTTAAACATATATAGCAACACACAAAATGCTGGAGGAATTCAGTGGGTCAGGCAGCATCTATGGAGGGAAGCAGACAGTGGACGTTTCGGGTTGAGACCCTTCATCAGGACTGGAAAGAAAGAGGGGAGATAGCCAGTATAAAAAGGTGGGGCAAGGGGTGGAGCAAGACTTGATGGGTGATAGGTGGATCCAGGTGAGACTGGGAGAGTGGGAATGAAGAAAGAGCCCGTGAGGTGATAGGCGGAAGTGGCAAAGGGCTGAACAAGGTGGAATCTGATCGTACAGTGGACCATGGAATAAAGGGAAGATGAGGAGGGGAACCAGAGTGTGTGGGTGATGGGCAGATCAAGAGGGCAGGGAAGAAGAAAGAGAAGGGGTGATGGGGCTGGTAGAATAACAAGGAAAAGGTGGGGGGAAGGGGGAACAGAGGGGAGCGGATACCAGAAGTTAGAGAAATAGATGTTCATGCCATCAGGTTGGAGACTACCAAGGCCGAATATGAGGTGCTGTTCCTCTAATCTGCGTCTAGCCTCAACTTGGCAGTAGAGGAGGCCATGGACAGACACGTTGGTGTGGGAATGGGAAGTGGAATTAAAATGACTGGCCATCGAGAGATCCTGACTGTTGTGGAAGACAGAGCAAAGGTGTTCTCCCAATCTGCGTCGGGTCTCACCGATGTTGAGGACACCGCACCAGGAGCACCGGATGCAATAAATGACAACGATGGATTCACATGTAAAGTACTGCCTCACCTGGACTGTTTAGGGCCCTCAATGGTGATGAGGGAGGTGGTGTAGGGGCAAATGTAACACTTAGCTTGGATGCAGGGATATGTGCCTGCAGGGGGATCAGTGAGGAGGGACAAGCAGACAAGGGAGTCACGGAGAGCGCAATCTCTGCAGAAAGGGGAGGGGAGAGGAAGATGTGCCTGGTGGTGGAATCCCATTGGAGATGGCGGAAGTTGCGGAGAATGATACCTCTCCTTGTGTCATCAACAAACTTAGTAATCATACCTTCATCTGGATCATTTATAGAAATTGTAAACAATTAAGGCCTCAGCATAAATTTATATGGCTCACCGCTCATTGCTTTTTACCAACCAGGAAAGATTCATTTAGGCTTATTCTGTTTCTTGTTAGCCAGCCAATCTTCTATCCATGCCATTGTTACTTTCTACACCATGAGTTTTCACCTTCTATAATAATCTTTGCTGTGGCCTTATTGAGGCTCTGCCACAGGTGGATCAAGAGACATTTGAGGGGGCATGCAGGTAGCATTTTCACTGGACTTGTCAGTACTTCCAAAGGGATTTGATGATCTCAGTGCCAAGCCATATATTCCTCCTCCAATTTGAGCAATCATGGGCCAGGGATTCCCATGAATCATACAGCACAGAAACGATATCTTCAGCCTACCGCATCTATGCCAAACATCCTAAACCAATCTATCCTATTTACAAGCACTTGGTCCATAGCCTTCTATACCTTGCTGATTCAAGTGCTTGTCTAGTTTCTTATTGAGTTCTGAGAGTACCTTCCCCTACCACCCACTCAGGCTGTGTTCCAGATTCCAACCACCAACTCCTCCTCAGGTCCTCTCTGAACCACTCATCCCCTACCCCAAACCTATGCCCTCTAGTTTGAGATTTCTGGGCATTAAGGGAATCAAGGGATATGAGGACAGTGGTGGAAAATGACTGAGATAGATCAGCCATGATTATGATGTATGGTGGAGCAGGCTTGAAGGACGAGATAGCTTACTCCTGCTCCCAGTTATTATATGGTGGCTCAACCACCACTTGTGGTCATTTAATTTCCCAGATATCCACCCTGTTTTAGACCTTTTTTGTTCCCTTTACCTCTCTCCTTTTTTTTCTAACTTTTGCTTGTTGTTGAAAGGTCATCACTTCCAAAATGTAAAGTGAATGCTGCAATGTGCTTGACAGAACAAGAGATGCTGTTCCTCATCTTCTGTCAAAGCACACTGCAGCTTTCAGGACTCAAAATCAAGTTAAACAATTTCAGATAACTGGCTTTTTCTGTTTGTAACTTTGCTGTAAGGTTACTCATCTAAATCAACTCTTTATTTCTCCTCACAACACTGCCTGATCTGCATGGCATTTCCAGCATTCTCCTTTCAGTTTCATCAACAGTGCAGGCCGACATCTCACACCTTTAACATGTCCCTTTGCTCTCTCTCTCCAGTTTCCCTCATTAACTTACCTACCACACAGCTCTGCAAACACCACCCAGAGAAACAAACTCAGTCCTGGGCAGGTGGAAGGACCTTGATTTAATACAGAGGTGTACAGAGGTAATCCCTTTGTCCTAACCAAATCTCACCCATCCTCTCTGCAACTTAAAGGAAGTTAATTTTCTCTCTTTCCCAGTTCTGATGAAGGGTCTTTGACCTGACATGTTAACTCCTTATCTTTCCATTAATGCTGACACAGACTTGATGGGCTGAAAGGCAGTTAGTCTCCAGTGTTTTAATCTTTGTGTTTTCTTCCTAAGCCACAGCCCTTCCACCTGCCCAGGAAGGTTTCTCTGGATGGGGCTTGAGACCTATAAAGGTTTCTCCATCTGCTATGACTCCACTGCACCACCACCACCCGCACCCCCCCCCCCCCCACCACATTGGTAGAGTTTCTGCTAATTGTGCAGTTTGTGGGAAGCCTCTGTAATCTGGTGACTACAAAATCAAGGATATTTATTTCCTGGCTCATCACAAGATCTTTGTAGTTGGGTGACAGCGTCAGGAAAATTATCAGGAAACAGGGTATTTCTTATTGATTTCATACCAGGACATCTCATTTTCCTTTGAAATGTGCAGTGCTTTATAATCAGAGACTGCCAGCAACTACCATGACCCTACTAGAATTAAAATGATTTTATAGTATTTATGGTATGTGATGGGCTGGAACTTCTGAACCACGTTCCACTTATTCCTATAACTGCTATCTCTTATAGTCCTTCCTTTTCAGAATATAGGAGAGCAGACATAAGAATATAAGAAACAGGATCAGTAGATGCCCATTTGACCCCAGAGCATCTCCACCATTCAAGATAATGACTAATACAATCTTGGGCTCAAAACCACTTTACTGTTCTTTCTCTCTCTGAAGTATTTCGTAGTTTAAATATCTGCCAATCTCTGTTCTGAATATGTCCAATGTCTTCACCTCCACAGTTCTCTGCAGCATAGAATTCCAAAGATTCATGATCCTTAAGGAAGGATACTCCTCCTCACCAGCCTTATTCAGGAACCAATTATTCTGCCCCCAAGTTTTAAATAGCTCCTCTAGGGGAAACATCCTTTGAGCATCCAACCCTCTCAGGTGATCTTAGTGAATCACATAAGAATAGGTTGACTTGGCAGATGAATGCGTAGCTGAGGAGTTGGTGCAGGGGGCAGGGTTTCAGATTTGTTGACCACTGGGATCTTTTCTGGGGAAGGTACGACCTGTACAAAAGGGACGGGTTACACCTGAGCTGGAGGGTGACCAATATCCTTGTGGGCAGGTTTGCTAGAACTGTTGGAGAGGGTTTAAACTAGTTTGGCGGGGGATGGGAACCAGAGTGATAGGTCAGAGGTCAGTGCATTTAGTGTACAAGTAGATGCAGCATGTAGAAAGACTGTGAGGAAGGATAGGCAGTTGAAAGGGCAAAATTGCAGTCAGTTGGATGGGCTGAACCATGCCTACTTTAATGCGAGAAGTATCAGGAACAAGGGTGATGAACTTAGAGCATGGGTAAGTACATGGAACGACGATGTGGTGGCCATTACAGAGACTTGGCTGTCACAAGGGCAGGAATGGCTGCTGGATATTCCAGGGTTTAGATGTTTCAAAAGGGAGAGGGTCAGAGGTAAAAGAGGTGGGGGAGTGGCTTTGCTGATCACGGACAGTGTCACAGCTGTAGAAAGGGAGAACGTCCTGGAGGGATCGTCTTCTGAGTCAGTGCGGGTACAAGTCAGAAACAGGAAGGGAGCGATCACTCTATTGGGAGTATTCTACAGACCCCCCCAATAGCAGCAGAGATACTGAGGAGCAGATCAGGAGGCAGATTTTGGAGAGGTGCAAAAATAACAGGGTTGTTGTCAAGGGCGATTTCAACTTCCCTAATATTGATTGGCACCTCCTTAGTGTAAAGGGGATAGATGGGGCAGAGTTTGTTAGATGTGTCCAGGAAGGATTCCTGACACAGTATGTGGACAGGCCGACTAGAGGAGAGGACAATCTGGATCTGGCACTAGGCAATGAACCTGATCAGGTTTCAGATCTCTCAGTGAGAGAGCATCTTGGAGGTAGTGACCATAACTCCTTGACCTTTACCATCGCCTTGGAGAGGGATAGGAGCAGACGATATGGGAAAGTATTTAATTGAGGGAGGAGGAATTATAATGCTATTAGGCAGGAATTTGGGAGCTTAAATTGGGATCAGACATTCTTGGGTAAGTGCACAGCAGAAATGTGGAGGTTGTATAGGGAGTACTTGCCTGGGCTTCTGGATAGGTTTGTCCCATTGAGGCAGGGTAAGGACAGTAGAGTGAAGGAACTGTAGTTGACAAGAGACATAGAATATCTTCTCAAGAGAAAGAAAGAAGCTTACCTAAGGTTTAGAAAGCATAGTTCAGATAGGGCTCTGGTGAGTTACAAGGTGGCCAGGAGGGAGCTTAAGAATGAAATTAGGAGAGCTAGAAGGGGGCATGAGAAGGCCTTGGAGAGTAGGATTAAAGAAAACCCCAAGGCGTTCTACACATATGTGAAAAATAGGAGAATGACTAGAGTGAGGTAGGATCGATCAGAGATAAAAGAGGAAACTTGTGCCTGGAGTCGGAAGAGGCAGGGGAGGTCCTTAATGAATACTTTGCTTCAGTATTCAGCAGTGAGAGAGACCTTGACGTTTGTGAGGATGGCGTACAACAGGCTGATACGCTAGGGCATGTCGATGTGAGGAAAGACGACGCACTGGAACTTTTGAAAAACATTAGGATAGATAAGTCACCGGGGCTGGACGGGATATATCCAAGGTTATTATGGGAAGCGAGGGAAGAGATTGCTGCGCCTTTGGCAACGATCTTTGCGTCCTCACTGGTCACAAGAATAGTGCCAGATGATTGGAGGGTGGCAAATGTTGTTCCTTTGTTTACGAAAGGGAGTAGGGATAACCTTGGGAATTACAGACCAGTGAGTCTTACTTCAGTAGTGGGCAAATTACTGGAGAACATTCTTAGAGACAGGATTAATGGCCATTTGGAGAAGCATAGGCTGATTAGGCACAGTCAGCATGGCTTTGTGAGGGGCAGGTCGTGCTTCATGAGCCTGACTGAATTCTTTGAGGATGTGACAAAGCACATTAATGAAGGTAGAGCAGTGGATGTGGTGTACATGGATTTTAGTAAGGCATTTGATAAGGTTCCTCATGGAAGGCTCATGCAGAAAGTCAGGAGACATGGGATCCAGGGAAACTTGGCTGTGTGGATTCAGAATTGGCTCGCCCATAGAAGACAGAGGGTGGTGGTAGATGGAGCGTATTTTGCCTGGAGGTCAGTGACCAGTGGTGTTCCGCAGGGATCTGTTCTGGGACCCCTGCTCTTTGTGATTTTTATAAATGACTTTGATGAGGATGTGGAAGGGTGGGTTAGTAAGTTTGCTGATGACACGAAGGTTGGTGTTCTGGATAGTGTAGAAGGTTGCTGTAGATTACAACAGAACATTGATAGGATGCAGAGTTGAGCTGCGAAGTGGCAGATGGAGTTCAACCCGGAAAAGTGTGAAGTGATACACTTTTGAAGATCGAATTTAAAGGCAGAATACAAGATTAATGGCAGGACTCTTAACAGTGTGGAGGAACAGAGAAATCTTGGGGTACACGTCCACAGATCCCTCAAGGTTGCCACACAGGTCGATAGGGTTGTTAAGAAGGCGTATGGTGTGTTGGCCTTCATTAGTTGGGGTATTGAGTTCAAGAGCTTCAAGGTAACGTTGCTGCTCTGTAGAACTCTGGTTAGACCACACCTGGAGTATTGTGTTCAGTTCTAGTCGCCTCATGAAAGGAAGGATGTGGAAGCTTTAGAGAGGGTGCAGAGGAGATTTACCAGGATGCTGCCTGGATTGGAGAGCATGTCTTATGAGGATAGGTTGAATGAGTTAGTGCTTTTCTCTTTGGAGAGGAGGAGGATGAGAGGTGACTTGATAGAGGTCTACATGATGATAAGAAGCATGGGTCGAGTGGACAGTCAGAGACATTTTCCCAGGGCGAAAATGGCTAACACGAGGGGGGCATAGTTTTAAGGTGATTGAAGGAAGGTATAAGGAGGATGTCAGAGGTAGGTTTTTCAAACAGAGAGTGGTGGGTGCGTGGAACACACTGCCGGCAGAGGTTGTGGAGACAGATACACTGGGGACATTTAAGAGACTCTTAGATAGCTACATGAATGATAGAGAAATGGAAGGGAAGGGTTAACATTTGGGAGGGCAGATATTAGAGCGGGATAAAATATCGGCACAACATTGTGGGCCGAAGGGCCTGTACTATGCCGTAGTGTTCTATGTTCTATATTCTATGATTCTCTTATTCTTCTAAACCCCAATGAGTACAGGTCCAAAGTGCTCAACCTTTCTACCTTTCTTCATACATCAACGCCCTCATTGCAGGAGTTAACCTAACCTCTTCTGCAATGCCTCCAATACAAGTATATTCTTCCCTAAATATGACAATCAAAACTGTACACAATACTGCTTGTGCAGTCTCACCAGCACCCTCTAAAGTTGCTTCTAAACTTCTCTATTTTATTGTCTTATTTTTATTCCCTATTTTAAGTCATTTAATCTGTACTTTTCCCTTACAGGATTTCTGTGGTCTCCTCACAACTTGCAATAAAAATCTATGTCCTATTAAACTTCCTAGTTACTTCAAGCATCAGTATGCTAATATTTTATGTTTCTCATTTTTGCTTATGACTACAGAAGGCGGCTATTTGGCCCACTGAGTCTACGCCAGCTCTCACATCAATCTCTTTAATCCTATTCCTCCACTTGTTTCCCTGTAACCTATTCTCTCACACATGCATCAACTCTCCCCATTTCTCCTGCCACAATCCTACACTAGGGTAGCTTGAAAGCAGCCAATTAACCTACCAACCAGCACATCTTTGCAAAGTGTGAGGAAACTAGAGTACCCAATAGAAACTCACATTGTCACAGGGAGAATGTACAAACTCCACACACACACACACACACACACACGAGATCAGGATCAAGCCTGGGTTGTTAGAACTGTACTGCCCTACGGCAGGACCCCCAGATTGTACATTTTAGTCGCACTCCATTAAATAATAATTTGCTTTTCGTTCTTCCTTCCCAAGTGGACACCTCACATTTTCCCACATTATACACCATTTGCCAGCTTCTTGCCTGCTCACTTAATCTTTATACTTCCCTTGCAGGCTCTCTGTGGTCTCCTCACAACTTGCTAACCCAAATGTTTTTGTGTAATCAATAAATTTGACAGAACACTTGGTTCCTACTATAAAGTCATCAATACACATTTGTAAATAGTTAAGGTCTCTGCATTGATCCCTGTGCATCCCACTAGTTACTGATTGCCAATCCAAATATGAACCATCTACCCTCACCATCTTTTGTTACTTAACCAATCCCTTATTTATACCAATACATTTATACCTTGAACCTCACTTATCTTATTTTGCAGCATCTTATCAAATGCCTTGTAAAGCCCCACCCAAATACACTGTTCCCTTTTATACAGCCTTTTTGCTAAATCTTCAAAGAACTCTAGCAAATTTCATAATGCTATGTTGTCCTGCTATTACCTCTTTAATAATGTACTCCAGCATTTTCCCCACTGATAGACGCAAGGCTAATTGTCCCACAGTTCCCCACTTTGTCTTCCTCCTCTTTTGAATAGTAGCATTATATTTGCAGTTTCCAATCCTCTGGGATCTCTCCAGACAAGGATAACAAGGATGGTTGATTGAGGCTGTTCATTTGATGTAGTCATGTGGATTTAGGCAAAGCTTTTGACAGGCTGGTCAAAAAAGCAAGACTGCACTATATCCAAGGGAGAGCAGAAAATTAGATCCTCAATTAGCTCAGTGGTTAGAACCCAAAGGTAATGACTGGCAGGTGTTTGTGCCACAGGATGTTATTACCACGTGGGCTCCACAAAGCTCAGTATTCAATCCCTTGCTTTTAGTAATATTTATCAATGACTTAGCATTAAATGTAATGGGCATGATAAAGTCAGTAGATGGAACAAAAGTTGGACATGTGAATCATAGGGAGGAAAGCTTTCAACTTCAGGTAGTAGTAGTGTTGGTCAGTCGGATCAGATGGTTAAAAAAGCAAATGAAATGCTTTTCCTTATTAGCTGAGGCAAAGAATATAAAAGCAGGGAAGTAAAAATTTTTAGACTATATTGCAACTTTATGAAACACTGGTTCGGTCACACTTGGACTTTGATTGCCACATATAGGAAGGATGTGGTTGCACTGGACAGAGTATAGAGGTGACTCACCAGGATGTTGCCTGGATTGGATGACTTCAGATAAGGGGATAGATTGGACAATCTGTATTTGTTTTCCCTGGAGCAAAGGAGGCCAAGGGGTGACCTGATGGAAGTACTGTAGATAGGATTATGAGAGGCACGGGTAGGATAGATAGTCAAAATCTTTTTTGAATGGAAGGGGTATCAAAAACAAGAGGATATAGGTTTAAGGTGAGAAGGAATTTTAAAGGGGATTTGAGGGAAAGATTTTTTTTCCATTTTTACACAGAGAGTGGTTGATATCAAGAAACCACTGCCACGGGAGGTGGTGGAATCATTACAATCTTTAAAGAGATGTTTAGATAAGCATTTAAAAAGGCAAGGCATAAAAGGACACAGATCCAGTGCAGGAAAATGGGAGAAGTGTAGAAGGGCATAAAGATCAGCATGGACATGGTGGACTGAAGGCCCCATTTCTCGGCTGTACACTCTATGATTCTATTATTTTGTGCAGTTGTGATCACTGCATTACAGGAAAGATGTGTTTACACTGGAGAGGGTATGAAGGAGACTTACAAGGATGCCAGGACTGGACGATTTTAACCATCAAAAAGGATTGGATAGGTTAGAGTTGTTTTCTTTGAAACAAGAGAGACTTAACTGAGGTGTAGAAATATACGAAGAGCCCAACAGTACAACCGACCACATTTCTCTCAGTTGAGGGGCTATAAGAACAAAAAATATCAGAGCAAGAGTAGATCATCCAGTCCTTCCAATCCGATCTGCAATCAAGATCATAGCTGGTTTACTAACTCATTGCCATTTTTGTGAAATAGCCACATAACCCTTGATTCTTTTAATGTCCAGAAATTAATCATTCTCTGCTTTAAACTACATTAATGACTGACCCTCAACAGCTATCTAGGGTAGAGAATTCATAAGATTCGCTACCTTCTGCCCAAAAAAACTCATCTCAGTCCGAAACAGCTTATACCTCATTGAGACTCTGATCCCCAGTTCCAAACTCTTTGGCTAGGGGAAGTATCTGCCCCGTTGAGCCTTGTAAGTATTTTGTGTATTTCGTGTATTTCAGTGTAACCTCTCACAAACTCTGTAAAATGCAGGTTTAGTCTACTCATAAGGCAAATCTGCCTTCCCTGGAACCAGTGGACTGAATCTTCGCTGCACTTCCTCTATGACAAGCAGGTTCTTTCTTAGGTAAGACTAAAACTATAACAATACTCCAGGTACAGTCCAAGGGCCTCTACAACTGCAGTAACACTTCCCTACTCCTGTAGTCAAATCCTCTTGTCATAAATGCTAATGTAATGTTTGACTTGCTAATTGTCTGCTGCCCCTGCATAAACATCTGGGCCCCTTTGAACATCAACACCACCCAATCTCTCACCATTTAACAAATACTCTGCTCCCCTCTTCAGTGCAAAGTGCAACACCTCACATGGTTTTATATTATATTCCACTCAATAGCACAGCTTGTCCATATCCTCTGAAGCCACTTTACATTCTATTCCTTACTCACAATCCCACTTAAGTAAAATCTAGCAGGCATAAATTTTAAACAATTGGTAGAAGTATTAGTGTAGAAATTAAGAAAAGTTCATTCACCCAGAATTTCACCGTCTTGAGAGGATGGTGGAAGCAGGAACTATTGATAATTTTTTTTTAAAAAAGTGCCTGGACATGCCCTCTTCACATTACCACCATCGGGGAGGAGGTACAGGAGCCTGAAGGACCCACACTCAATGTTTCAGGATCAGCTTCTTCCCCTCCGCCATCAGATTTCTGAACAGTCCATGAACACTACCTTGCACTATTTATTTTTGTAACTGAAAGTAATTTTTATGTCCTTGCCTTGCACTGACTGTGCTGCTGCCACAAAACAATAGATTTCACAACATTTGTCAGTGATAATAAACCTGATTCTGAATACCTACCTGAAGAGCCATAACCTGCCAGGTCACAGATCTGGACAGTTGAATTTGGTTGGGTATTTCTTTTACAACCAGCCCAGACGTGATAGACTGAATGGACTCCTGTGATGTTACTTTTCTATGATTCCATTGTCAATCCAAGCAACGACAACTTGAGTCAGTGGAATCACGACAAGCACACGCTTACCCAATGCAAGTACAATCCTCATATGGGCAACAGTCTACACCATTTGGAAAAGACCATGCTCAGAGCCCTCAAGGCAGCAAGTGAGAGTGGTGTTAGCACTAAGCACTGCTGGTAAAAGTACTGCTGGTTGTCAAATGGGAGAGTGACTGGATCAATGGGACATTGAGTCCATGGGCTAAATTCCAAACAGCCAAGGTTCAGATACCTCCGCCAACCTCAGTTCTTTCTGTTAGATAAATCTCAAACTGTCTGTAGTACTCCCTATCCCAAGTCTACCCAGCCTCTTCCACTGACTTCAGTGAAATTTTCCTGGAGTTCAGGAGTGGGTGTGGCCTGGTCACCCACAGTTGGGAAGGTCCTGCATTGCACACAGCC
The DNA here is from genome assembly GCF_009764475.1 of Pristis pectinata. Classification (NCBI taxonomy): domain Eukaryota; kingdom Metazoa; phylum Chordata; class Chondrichthyes; order Rhinopristiformes; family Pristidae; genus Pristis; species Pristis pectinata. The sequence goes on from NC_067405.1 coordinate 43,206,862, forward strand.
TCGCTGTTCAAGATGAATGGGCCAGAGGGTACACCAGTAAAAACAGAAAGTGCTCTGATGGATGTGCATTGAACTTGGGTTAACATTTCATCATTACGCGCTCGTCATTCCCTCCTTCAATTTAAAGTGGTCCATAGAGCTCACTTGTCCAAAGACAAGTTATCTCATTTTTATCTGGATATATCTCCCTATTGTGATAAATGCAACAATGGAGAGGCTTCTCTAATCCATATGTTTTGGATATGTCCGAGTCTTAAAAAAAATACTGGACAGAATTATTTCAAACCTTTTCTGTGCTTTTTAAAATAAATTTTAAGCCTAATCCTTTGACTGCATTATTTGGGATTGTTGGTGAAAAAGAAATAACTTTGGAGACTTCTGATCTACATATATTGGCCTTTATTTCTTTTATAGCCAGGAGGGCTGTGTTGCTTAAATCTGCCTACTCATGTTCAATGGTTACGTGATGTTATGTCATACCTGAATCGAGAGAAGATCCGTTGTTCAATTTCTGATTCTAACTTAGACTTTCAAAGATTGTGGGGACCTTTTTTGAACTATTTTCAAAACCTTTGATTTGGTGATTAAAGTACAGATGTTGGCGAGTATCATTATATGATAAGGGTTTCCCTTTGTCTTTCTTTCTTTATCAAACAGCTTCGGTCTTGGTAGTGGGTTTAGATTTTTTTTTACAATAAAATTATTGCAATTTAATCATTATCATTTTTGATTACTATATGGGGTATTGTGATTTTAAGTGTGATTCAAGACAATGTATTCAGTACTATTCTATTTTTTTTCTGATTCATGTACTCTGTATTCTCTATGTGGATTAATAAAAATATTGTAAAAAGAAAAAGAACTTGGGTAACTCGCCATTCATCTACTTCGATGACTGACCGACCCTCAAATGCAATGACTGCATTTCACAAGGTCCCGCATGGTAGGCTCATTCAGAAGATTAAGATGCATAGGATCCATGGTAACTAGGCCATTTGGATTCAGAGTTGGCTTGTCCGTAGAGGGTAGTGGTTGATGGGACTTATTCTGGTTGGAGGTCCGTGACTAGTGGTGTTCTGCAGGGATCTATACTGGGTCCTCTGTTGTTTGTGATATATATAAATGACCTGGATGAAAATGTAGATGGGGGGGGGGGGGGAGTGTTGATAAGTTTGCAGACAATATGAAGATTGGTTCTGTTGTGGATAGTGTAGAAGATTGCCAAAGGTTACAGCCGGATATAGATCAGTTACAAATATGGGTGGAGAAATGGCAGATGACGTTTAATCCAGCCAAGTTTGAGGTGTTGCACTTTGGGAGATCAAATGTAAAGGGACAGTACACTGTTAAAGGCAGGACCCTTAACAGTGTTGATGTACAGAGGGATCTTGGGGTCCAAGTCCATAGCTCCCTGAATGTGACTGCACAGGTTGATAGGGTGGTAAAGATGATGTATGCTTGCCTTTATTAGTCAAGGCACTGGGTTCAAGAGACGGGAAGTTATGTTGCAGCTTTATGAAAGTCTGGTTGGGCCACATCTGGAGTATTGCATTCAATTCTGGTCACCCCATTATAGGAAGGATGCAGAGGCTTTGGGGAGGGTGCAGAAGCGGTTTATCAGGCTGCTGCCTGGATTAGAGGTTGGACAAACTTGGGTTGTTTTCTCTGGAGCAGCAGAGGCTCAGGGGAGACCTGATAGAAGTTTATAAGATGATGAGGGGCACAGCTGGTAACTTTTTCCTCAGGGTCAAAATGTCTAATACTAAAGGGCATGCATTTAAGATGGGAGGGGGGTGCAGAATGTTCAAAGGAGATGTGCGGGGCAAGTTTTATTTTACACAGAGTGGTGGGTGCCTGGAATGTGCTGCCAGGGGTGGTAGTGGAGGCAAATTCAATAGAGGTGTTTAAGAGGCTCTTAGACAGGCACATGAATGTGCAGAGAATGAGGGGATATGGACATTGTGTGGGCATAAGGGATTACTTTAGTTAGGCATTTAATTACTGGTTTAATTAGTTCGACACAACATCGTGGGCTGAAGGACCTGATCTTGTGCTGTGCTGCTCTACGTTCTATCAGAACACCCAGTTCTACCGAACAGGTGGTGACAGAGAGGAATGGACGTTAGGAAACGTCTTCACAGTGGTGAAGGTCAGCTTTTTTTTATGTTGCTTAGACAGTAGTTTGTGAAGCGAGCCCGGTAATGTATTTCGATACTTTGCACAGAAACTTCATGTATTTTCTTCGAAAAGTAATACAAAGGTTTCAAAATAATCAACGTTGCGCGAAATGTCAAAATATGTTTCTTCGCCGCCTTCTCTCCCCAACAGATATGAAGTTTATTTGTTAGCACTTTTAATATTACACACTTCCCGCAGAGCTCTGGGCCCGGAGAGTTCAATACAAAATAAAGTCGTCATCACTTACCAGCTCCACAGTTAACCAGCCCACGTAGTCGGATCAAGTCGCTTAACTCAACACAACCAACTTCTTCAGGTTCGCTCGGCCAATGAGAACACACCATGTTTTTGGCGCTAAGCCAAAGAGAAGGCAGATACCCCGCCAATAAGAGTCCAAGATTGGCTCGGCCAAATTCAATGGTATTTGCTGTGACGCGTTGACATAGTCCAGCGAGAAGAGGAGGGAGAAGATGTTTTACCTTTCAGAGAGCACTTCACCACACTTGTCATTAGTTTCGGTCTGCACAATTAAATCATGTCAAGCACAGTACGAATTAAATAGAAACTTACTTGCAAAATTATCAGCATTGACCAAAGTGATGAATTCAGAGCTGAGAGAAGGATGGGAAGATTGAAAGACAGTAAATTCTGCAAAGAATTTGTAGAGAATTCTGCAAAGAATTTACTTAAGCTTAAAAGATCTGAGGAAGGTGGGGTGAAGCGAGGATAACCAAGACAGCCAAAAATTCAACGCAAAGAAACCCCAAGCTGAGAATGCAGTAACGTATTTTTGTTGTGTTTACCAGTAGTTCACGTGCTGCAGTACCTCTAGATTTGTGAAAGGACCGCTGGTAGCCGACTGCAAGGTATCCAAGTTTGCTGATGACATGAAAATTGGTGGGAGAGCATGCTGCGATGAGGATACTTGGGAATCCACAACCTGGTACAGAGTGAGCCAAAACTTGGCAAGTGGAGGTTAGTAGAGACATAGTTTAAAGAACTGAAGCAGGCCCTTCAGTTCTTTAAACTGATTTTTCCTTGTAGCACAGCCCTTTCTGAAGACCGGGTTTGCTTGACCAGGATCTGGAATGAAATAGTTGGTTCTTCCCCACAACATGGAATTGATCAACACAATTGAACCCAGTTCACATGTTGGCCTGAGTTTCAAAGTGTTTCTTGCATACTCTCCTCTTCACCTGAACAAAATCAATCTTAATGACTCAATTTCTCCTGCACAACCTTGAAAAATATATATCATAAATGTCATTGTTGCATCGTTTGGTTCCCAGGAGTTTCCTCCCATACTATACATTACAGGAAATCAGTATAATTAACTGATATAGTTAATTGAGCCAATTAGAAAAGTGCAGACTTCATCCTTTTAATGTGCTTCTGCTACAGCAAAAGTAAAATCAACTTGTATTTCCACAATCTCATGTGAAATCAGGACATAGCAAAGTTGAATAATGTAGTCGTTGCTGTAATGTAGAAAATGCACCAGTTTGCACATCACAAGATCCCACAAATAGAAATAATGTATTGAACAGTTAAATTAGCATTTTTAGTAATGATCCTGGTTTAGTATCTCATCTAAATTTCAGCACTTAACTACTGTACACTATTCGCATTGCAATCAATAACCAGCCTCATTGCTCCATTCACACTTATCTTAGTTCAATGGCAGAACAATCTTTACCTAAATATTTTTTTTATGCTGCAAACTTGATGTAGTTTCCAAAGCTGAACAGCTCTGTTACAAGCATGCACAGAAAATGTAAAACCATTATTCTCACAAAACAAATTATTTGATAATTGCTTAAATACATAAAATGGTAAGTTGTTATTGGAATGTGATAAGAAATCAGAGCAACATGTTTTTGGTATGACCACCACTAAAACAGGAACTTAGGTATTTCAAATACAACTGACACCTTAAGTCCTGCAGATCTCATTTTTCTGCTGCGAATGTAAGACCACAGTTGCTGTTACAATTTCTATTCACATCAACCTGCTTAATTTATTATGACACAGGTCAGTGACCAAACACAGTAATTTGAACAGAAAGCACTGCACATTTTGGCAGTTAAGATTTATGACCAATGTTTCAAGCTTTGGACATTATGGTGCAATACATGAACACTCATTCTAATGTTAAAGCAAAATCACAGAATATTGTTACTCTTGGCAAGCTCAGAATTTTCCTGAAAATCAGAAAGATCGTGAACCCAAAACTAAATCTGTTTCTCTCACTACACAGATGCTGCCTGACTGGCTGAGTATTTCTAGCACTTTTTTTAAATTTTGGATTCACGGTGTCTGCAATGTTTCATTCTGCAAAATGTTTGTTGGGGGGAGGGCAGGGCTGATTTGAAAGTACAACTTCACAAATATCCCTCCAATCTATTCCTAATATGGATTCCAATATTGTACATATTATTGATTCAAGATTAATAGGCAGATATTTGCTTTGATCAGTCAAAGATTCATAGGAATTCATAGCACAGGAAGCCACTAAGCCTCTTGTGAATATGTCAATCAAAACTAACCACTTAAATAAATCCTGTTTCTCAGCTCTTGGTCCACAGATGAGGGCACAGATTAGCAAGTGTTCATCCAGGTACTAAAAAAATGTGGCAAGGCTTTCTACCTCCAACTTTTCAAGCATTGAATTTCAGATTCCCAACACACAAAGACAACTTTTTTCTCTTCAATTAATATAACAGTGTATGCTAAGTGTATTTGCCTCTCAATTTAATATACCTATTAAATGACCCCTCTATCTCCTTTGCTCTAGACACAATAACCCCAGTGTAGCTGCTCTCACTAGTTAACTTCAGTTCTCCAGCCCTGTCAACATCAAATTTTCTCTGCACCTTTTCTAGTGCTCTTATATCATTCCTACAGTGTGGTGCAAAGGACTCTATCTGTGGCTTTATACAGTCTTAGTAATAACATCCCTGTTCTTGTATTTGATGTCTCTGGCAATGAAGGAAATATCCCCTCTGACCTCTTAGCATTTCAAAAAAAATCGGTACTGTGTTTGATTGCTTTCCATCCCATCTTGTGTATCCCGGAGTATTTCATGACCAAAACCACTGATCCACAAACAAAGTTTGTCATAACTGTGAAGTTTCTTTCTCTAGGATGATAAATATGCACAGTAAGGTTATTATTATAACAGAAAATAATCCAACTACCTGTTGGATACCAGCCATAATTTTGCTTTGCAAGGTCAATGCAAGTACATTCTTAACAACATTTAAAAAGTCTTTGATAAAGGCAAAACAAATGGCATTTATATATCGGAATGCCTCTACTATCTTATTTCTTTAGATACCTAAAAGCATCAAAATCCTCAGCAGTCAAAAGGCCGAGGCCAGCAGCAAGGAGGGCAATACAATAACTGCATTCAAATATCTACTCCACTGCATCTAGCAACCCTGTGTAAAATACTGCTGGGACTGAACCTATGATATCCTGGGTTTTCAAATGTACAATGCACCAACATGGAGCTTGGCACAGTAGTGGAACTGGGGAGAGGACATTTTATCTCTGCTGTGTCCAGTTAGGCATACAACCTCGCCATTCGCTCCCAAGGATTTTAACGTACCACAAGTATTTACCAAGATAACAAGTATAGAAGCATTTAGTTATAAGCAGAAAATGGAAAAAAAAAATGACCTCTTTTGTCTGGAACGTATGAAGTTAAATAGTTCGGACAGGATGTGTTTAAAACGTTATGTATGTTTTATTCACTAAATAAATGAAAATTATTTAATAGATGGAGTCAGTGAAGAGAGAGAGGGAGCATAAATTTGATTGAATTACTGGATGAATGGGAAAAGTGGGAGTTTTGGGGTTTTTTTTGAAAAAAAGATTTCTAGCAAATGGAATGACCTGCCAGCAAGTGCATAATAGAATCCTTCTTAAGTTTTCAAGTTAAATATTGTAGGTGTACATTTTAAATTGAAATAGGACTCTGTTTTTCCACAGTGTCTGCATAAAATGATATACCAGATACTGCTATATTGTAACGTTTATGATTCAATTTAAGATTAAATTAAAATTTTGTTTGAATTCATACTCAATGACTGATTTTATACACTTTTACAGAAATGTGGAGCAGAAGAGAAGTGATTTTTTTTCGTAAACTGAGAAGAGCAGCACCAAATGTGGCATCCTAGTCTTCCTTATGCCATAGATATAATTTAGCAATATATTTGAAGTGTAAAATGTTTCTAGAACAGAAATACCACACATTATTTTGAGCTATGAAATTTTGAGTGGCTACAATGCTAAAATCTTTACAAATCTACCCTATGAATTATTTCCTTTTTAATGACACGTGCTCGTTTTTGAGATCTGTAAACTCACTTGAGTCGTTGGCTCATGATCTTTGGTTTAAAGACAACAGCTGAGCCAGAATACTGAAAAATAATACCCTCAACCCTGTCATCCTCTATCTTTACTTTTAATTTTATATGTTGTAGCAGAATTCATGTGCTATGTCATGTCATTTCAGTGAACGTTACTTGAGTATTTGTTTAATAAACGTGTAAATTATTTAAAAGAAAATCTTCATATTCTCTAACTAGGGCCTGCTTTTATTACAGGCTTTAAAGGCCTTTAGGTACGAACCCATTAGCTCATGAAATTTCATCCCATAAAAACAATGTTAAGTTGTCAATAGAAATCAGGTAACTAACATCAATGAATTCATTTAATGTTGTGGATTTTGTGGCTGTGTGTAATCTACCCATCACCAACAGGTGGAGCCCACGTTACAGAATTCACATCTGTGTTGTGCTATTCTCTTGAGATGCAACCTTAATTTAGGTTCCAAAATCGTTACTCAAGCACAGAAAATAGATCTGATGTTTCTCTATACGCTGTTAATTTCAACAGACATAAATAATCACTTAAAGGTAAATTTCACAATTTATATTGTAAATTGTAATAGCATTCACAAATGGAGAGCACACAAAGACACAATGCATCCATTTCAACAAGCTAAGTTCAAATGTTTGTAAAGAGCATCCATTTACTTCTATTAGATATTCAAGGGCGACTATCAACCATGATGGATGCACAGTCAGGGTGTCATTGCTACATCTATGCGTATGTTGACAGAATACCTTTATTAGTTGTCTGTTGGGTTCCACAGCCTCACTGATGGTCACATTTTACAACCAAAGACATTAAATATTTAAAATAACCATACTATATAAAGAATGAAAAATGCTGTCTACACTCATTTCCATATTTCATGTGAAATAGCATGAAAAGATGGAACAACCATTTTCAGCCAGATGGAATACAGATAGTATTTTAAATATAAATGTCAGAGATATGAACTCTGTTTCTTCATTTACTAGCTTTTATATGGAGTATTCTAATTAAGATTCATGCATTAATAAAACATTAAGAAATAAAAGCAAGTAACTTAATGTTGTTTAAGGAAGATGCAATATTTTCTGTAGAGCAATCATAATCAAATCCCAGGCTCTGGTTGGGCAATTTCAATTCCAGATTTCTTTAATAAACTTAGATAATAAAGTAGAGATGATTTTTACTGGGCTGTGGGTAGTAAAAGAGAAAGGAGCAGAAGAGTACCATTCTTCTCTGCAACTTTGTGCTCCTTCATGGATTTTGAATATCATGATATTTCCTGTCATTTTTAGGTGAAACCTAAACTATTAACTATTTCTATTCAATAACAGACCCAGCTATTTAAAATTTGATGGTGATTGGCAGAGCATTTTTTCCCAACAATAAAATTTCTCACCCTCTTTAAGATTGGGGTTAGGCTTGTGCTTAACTCTATACCTCATCTTATCCTTAATTTATCCATAAATGTGCATTTAACTGTAATACAAAACAAAAAGTATTGCACTTGTTGCCTATTATATGCCCGACCCAATATTCAGATCTATTAACCCAATATAAATGCAATTCTCCTGTGGTTATCCTTGGATTGCAATACATATAACCATGAAAAAAAAGTCCCTACTGGGGTGAGTAGCATTATCCTGTTGACCGAAGATATTTGTTAGCTTGGCATGTTGAAACTTCCATAATTTGTTGGCCTATTTGTACTTAGTAAGGTTCTTCCATCTGATCCTTATCAAAAGGGCATCAGTTATGTGATTTATTGACTACAGAGTCCCTTGTAATAGTGGGTTTCTTCGTTGACAGTTTCATAGTTATTCTATAACTGGTTCCCTGAGCAGACTGAAAAATTTCTCTCAGGCTGCAAAAATATATGAAGCTTCCAACAGCTATCATCTTTAAGTCACCTTGAGTAAGTGAGGAGACTCTTATGAAAGGTTCGCTATGTCTTATGAGAGAAGTTCATTACCTTAAATCTCCTCTAATCACTACCACCTCTATTGAGGAAAGTATATCCTTCCCAGCTACTCTGAGACATCACATCACTTTCTGCACCTCAGTTAAGTCTCACTGCAGCCCCTCTCTGTTTCACAGCAATGAACCCAGCCTTCCAGTCCTGGTAACACTCCCATTAACCTCGTTTCTCTATCGTCTCTTTCCTGTAATGTGGAGGACACTGTCATCTATTGCATCTTTCCCGTAGAGGACACAGCTTTACACAATAAGTCAGCTGAACCTAACGTGTTTTATGCAGTTCCAGCATCACTCCCTTGTCATTTTATTCTTTGACTTAACTAATAGAGAGTATGCCATGTGTCTTAATAAGATTGTGGCTTATCTAACTGTAATCTCAATTTCATATTCCCATCTACCTTGTAACCCTTTGCTTATCAAAGATTTATATACTTCTGCCTTAAAAATATTCAAAACATCTGCATATTCAAGACATTCTCTGATTCAGACACATCAAATTCTTGCAGACTTCACCTGGCCACTTTTCTACATTTGGGTGAGAGCTTCTTGGAAACTTCCACTGGGCTGGATTGTTCTGGACCTGGAATTCAGCACCTGGAATTCCCGTCCATGTGTCCTGCACACCCCATGGTGGATGCAGCGGCCTTATCTGGCTGGCCTTCGTGCCCTCAAATTGGGTGTTGAACTCTAAATGTTGATTAGGGAGGGGGGTCAAGGGGGCAGACCTATTCCATTAAAGCTGTCATTGAGTTTACTGTTTTTAATAACTCTGGCATTAAGGACCATATGAAACCTGTTAAAATTGAAGTAATTAAAATATGATTTTAAAATTAAAAATGTTAGTTCAAAATACAATACAAAATAATAACGAACATTTAATTAAAACAGAATAAAAATGAATTAGCTTCCTCATAGCCACTAATCTGCAGACCCTGACTCCTCACTGAATTATAATGGATTTTCAGGTTTAGAATAAGATCTGATCAAAAGATAATTCACTGACTTTGCTCCACTGCTGGATTCCATTGGACTCATAGTACTAACTGCCTGAATGCTGGCTATTTTATTTGGAACCACCTGCTGTACCAGCAGGATTTGGCCCTCAGCATATTTACCTCCAAAACTGCAACCCAGTTCAGACTACCCATTTAGGCTCCAGCTTGCCTACAATAATGAAATGAACAACACTTACACTTAGGTACCAAAAGACCAGCAAATTAAAGCCTTCACCACTCTGGACTTGAGATGTGAATTGTCACACCATCTGACTTTCAATTGCAGGACCTTATTCTGCTCTACTCCTTACCTCAGCCCATCCTTTGTTCATTAATTCTCCTAATGTGGGCATTACTCACAAATACCTGAAAGGATGATGAGGAAGGAGGAGGAGAGTTGGATAGCTCTTTCAGAGAACCACACAGGCAAGAAAAGCTGAATGGCTTCCTTCTCTGCTGCAATATTTTGTGAATCTATAACCTTCAGCTGACTCTAAACTCTACTGCCAGTATCCCATCCGACAGTAAATCCCCCTTGTCCACCACCCTTTCCTTACTGACACACGTTGACTCAGTCTGGAAAACCTCATGATGAAATCCCTCCCTGGGTTTACCCATCCATTTCTCTGTAATTCTCTCCTATAATCCTCCTCTGCACTCAAGCATTCACCAGTCCTTTGACCCTTGCTGCTCAAGTTTCCCAGGCCCCACATGCAATAAAAAGATCCCTAAACCTTTCAGAATTTTCACCTCCATCTTGTCCTTTAAGACCTTCCTAAAATCAGGCACCTTTGACAAATCCTCTCTTACACTAATCTCCATTTCTGTGTATCAGCATCCATTATTCTAATTACACCTTTGTGAACTACTTTGCAATATTTTTCTATGTTTATGGCACCACATAAATACAAGTTGTTCACATTGTCACTGAAGGTGGATTGACCTTTAGATGGCATGTTCAATTTATCTCTGTGGGCCAACAAGTCTTTTTTTTGTAGTATGGGAGAGTGGGATGTACTAAAGACCAGAATGAAAGAAGTATGGTCTGGGATGAGGTCTGCAGGAAATTGCAAGGCCAGGGATGATATTTTGATTATAGCATCAGAGGTCATTTGCAACTGCAGATCAATTAGTTCCACTTCCTGCTTTCTCCTCAGAGCTCTACAAGTTCTTTCCTTTCAGACACATACCCAGCTCTCTTTTGAATGCCATAATTGAAAATGCCACCATGACCTCATCCAGTGTGGGCATCTGAAACCTAACCAACTGCTATGTAAAAACAAAAGTCCTCAAGTGACTATTGATTCTTCTGTCAAATCAATCCATTTCTCCTAGTTCTTGACCCAACCACCTCTGGGAACGGTTTCTCCCCATCTACTCTGCCAGTACCCTTTATAGTTTTATGCACTCAGATGTTCTCATGATTTCCTTGTTCCAAGGAGAACTGCTGCTTCACCACTCTATCCACATGACTGAATTCTCTCATCCTTGAGGAATCATCTTGTAATTCTCTCCAAAGTTGGTGCCCATTACTGGACAGAATATTCCAGTTATGGCCAAACTAGTGTTTTATAAAGGTTCATCATGACTTCCTTGTTCTTGTACTCCAAGCCCCTATTTATAAAGCCTAGGATCCTGCATGCTTTCTTAACCAATTTTTTCAGCCCACCTTGCCACTTCCAATGAACCATGCACATTACCCCAGATCCCTGTATTTTTGAACCCCTATTTATATTACTGTTTCTCATTTATCATACCAAAATGTAATATCTCACATTTGTCAGTATTAAATTTCATCTGCAGTGATATCCATCTATTCCACTACCCTGTCCATTTATCAGACATGTCTGTTACTATCCTCCCCACAGTTCAATATGCCTCCAAGTTTTGAATCGACTGCAGATTTGGAAATTGTTCCCTGTACACCCAAACTGAAGTCATTAATACATTAAGAAAAGCTGTGGATCTGGTACTAATCTCTGGGGAATTCCACACTACAATTCCCTCCAGTCTAAAAGACAACTTTTTGACACTTGAAAAGCAAAAAAAATGGCAGATTTTTCAATTTGATGAAAAGCCTATTATGTGGCACCTTAACAATTTTAAAATCCATTGACACCACCTCAATTATATTTCCCTTATTCACCCTTTGTCTTACTTCATCAAGATACTCTCTCATTAGTTGAGCAAATTTGACTTTAACAAATCCATGCTGACTTTCTATAATCAATCCATACATGTCCAAATGACTGCTAATTCTGTCCCCAATTATTGATTTTGGCACTTTTCCCACTACTATAATTCACTTCAACAGTATCTTTTAAACAAAAAGTGCAACGCTTACCATTTTTCAATTCTCGGGCACCACCTTTGAATCAATAGATGCTTGGATTGGAAGATTATGGCCATTGCCTCTAATTTCCTCCCATACTTCCTTTAGCAACTAGCAGGCATCCCATCTCAACCCATTTCTATAAAGCTTTTCCCTATCCAGAATCTCAACTACATCTTCTGTTGCTGAGACATCAGCAGCATCTTCTTCAAAGACTGATTTAAAATATTCACGTTATCTTAACCATGGTCTGCCTCCACAAGTAGATTGCTTTTTTGGTCTCTTTTTGCTCCACTTCTCCTCTTAAAACCCTCTTTACGTTCATATGCCTAAGGAATATATTTAGATTCCCTTCTATATTTGCTGCCAGTCTTTTCTCATGAACTTTCTCATCTTCTCTTATTCCCCTTTTTTACTTCTCCCCTGAACTTCCTATAATCAGCCTGGCTCTCACTTGCATTACAACCAGGCATCAGTCAGATGTGGTTTTTTTTGCTCTATTTTCCCCTCTATCTGATCACAAAGGGAGCTATGGCTGTAATTTCTTTACTCCTCACCCTTAAGGGAATTCTACAATTCCAACTTAACCAGGCCAGGTCAGTTCTCAACCCATTGAAAATGACCTTTCATCAGTTGACTATTTTTATCTTCAAAGTGGTCTATATACTTTTCTGTGGCTATTCTAAATCTTATGATTGCTGTTTTCTAGATGTTCCCCTTGGCTTGATTTATTTCTCAGAATCAAGTCCAGCAATTCACATTGATCCATAAATCTACAGATTGAGAAAGTTCTCCTGAACACACTTCAGAATATCCTCTATCCATTCCAGTATTGGTAAGCAAGACTATTGCAAGATACTCAGTTCCATTCACAACCCGTCCAGGGCTCCTTACAGAAAGACCTAAACAACATTGAGACATGGGCTCAAGTGATAATTAACATTTATGTTACACATGACATCTTCCAACGGCAGAATCCAACTATCTACCTGAGATTCAACTGAATTACCATCACCAAGTACTCCACCGTCAACGTCCTGGGAGTCATCACTGACCAGAAACCTAACTTGAACAGCCACATAAATTGTGACTAAGGGAGCATGATAGTGACTGCGCATCCTGCAGCAAATGATACCTCAGAAAACTCCCCAACTATAACACATCACCATCAAAAAAGCACAAGTCAGGACTGTTTGATTAAGTCCAACTCCACTCAATGAGCTTGAAACCATCAAGAACAAAGCAGCCCACTTGATTGCCACCCATTCACCACCACAAACATTCACACAGCCCACCAGCATTCCACCATGATTGCAGCATACATTGTCTACAAAATGCACAATTGCTTGCAAGTTCCCCTCAAAGCTACACAATGTATTAGCTTGGCAACATATTGTTGTTTTGTTGCTGCAATATATTGATGCTGAGTCTAAATTCAGAGACATCCTACCCATTTTGGAGTACCTTCACCACCAGGGTTGAGGGAAATTCAAGGTGGGGGTGCCTCATTATCTTTTCAAAGGCAAATAGGGAAGGACAACAAATGCCGGCCACGCCTGCGATAATCCTGCTGCATTCCATTTCTTTATCCTGCAACCTGAGTTGGGCGATGGACATATTTCCTACCAATAACTGCTTTTTATTTTTCACAACATAGTAAAAATACAACTAGCCTTGCAGGGAATTAGAAATGCAAATGAAATATTTATCATAATAAAGGAAGTCCTTCATTCGACTCATTAGCTTCTTAAAATAATCGTTAGTAATTTTTATGCATAATGAAAATTTGTAAATTGACAACTTTATATTCAGCCACTGAATATAACTGAATAATGTATTGGCATATTTTTGGAAATATATTTAAATCCACCATGATTTTCTCCCATCTTATTTTTGAAATGAGCTACAATGTTTATCTTCAGCTCTAAATTAATCTTGTCAAAATGTCTCTATACTTTAACTCTAAAGGTTATGATAAGGAGATGGATTATTTTCTCGCAGGCACCTACTGTATAGCAATAAGAATCTCGAAAAAGTGGCCAAGATCAATCACCTCATGTTATCAGGGAGAAATCACCAACCATTTCACATTTTCAAGCACAGAGAGAGATTGTATTTGAGGAAGGCTGATCTTTTACTACTCATACAAGCTTTCTTTTGCCACAGATGCCTGGGAGAAAATTACCTATCTCCCCACCACAAAGTTATGTTTCAAAAGTTTTAGAACTTTACAAAAATAGTGTTCTATTACATCTAGTGCAAATTAAGTTTAATTACTGATCTGCTGATGAGTAACATTTGATATATGACCATTCTCTGTGTAGCGATTGACCAAGCTCATTGTGTGGAGCACTATAAGAGAGTTCCTGATTTCAGGCTCAGAAAAAATGGAAATTCAGACAGCACAAGCTACTGTTTCTAGCTTCCTGTTGCAACAGGTGCCTTACCCATCTCCTAACTCTATCAGAAAATAGCATGAGCTGCAGATCTCAGGGGGAGGAGAATTTACTATGCAATTTCTGATTTTTTTTTGCAACTGTAAGTAGCACATTCTTCATAGGCTCAGAAATCTGGAAAGACTAAAGATATAATGCTGTTTTCTGAGGTCCACAAGTGCTCAGTCATCAGTATATTTAATATCAGTAAACCTTTGGACAGTATCAAAGGTGGTGGTGATGGGCTAGAGATGGCACTTAAGAGAGATCACACATAATTTTACTGAACGCCGAAGGGGACTCAAGAGACCTTATGATCTACTTCTTGTCCTCTTTTTGTGCAACAATCCAAAATTATTTTCTCCTAACAGAAATAAGTAGTTCAAGACACAGAGAAACATTGAGTTAGGATAATATTCCCATAGATGTAGACCCAGCCCCAAAGGCAAAGTCTTGAGGCTAAACTGTAAATGTTGGTATATGGAGGATAAAAGCATGAGAATCTCATTGCATTCGATGAATTCAATTACTACCATCGGGTGAACGCTGCAAGTGTTTAGCCAATCAATTAGTTTTAACATTTGAGCTTGGTTTTCTCACCATTGAGGCTAAATAGCCCTAATTTTTTACAGTTAATTATATTGATTTAGGAGGCTATTATGGGATGGAAAATTTCTGCGGACTATTAAAATCAGGTGATGTAAGGCTATTGTGATCAATGAGGGCACAGCAGCAAAATAGGTAAATTATCAGACTCGCAATTTAGAGTCATGAATATGAAGCTGACCAAAGCAATAGGAAAATTGACTTTAATGTAATAAATTTGGAATGAAAAAGCACAATTAGAAATGGGAATCACAATTACTGTAACAATGCATTCAGTTTACTAATGTTGTTTAGAGAAGGAAATTTGCTATCCTCACCTGGCCTGGTGATCTCTGATCCACCAGTGTGGTTGACTCTTATTTGCCTAATAAAATGGCTTAGCAAGCAATGATCAGAAATGGATAACAAATGGTAGGCTTGCCTGGGATATCTGGATCCAATAAATGAAAATAAACTAGCAGACCTTAAATGTTCTTCTTGCCAACATCATCAAACCATTTTCAAGATTAGGTGCTTAGAACTATAGGTTTCAAAGGGAAACAAGTAGGCACAAACTTGTGCAAAATTAAATTAAAATCAATTACAAAGGATCAACAAATTCCTTGGACATAAATAAATAGATCATCTTTCTATGTATGTATTTTGCCTGGACCCAAATTAATCAGTTTTTGCCTGATAAACTTCGAAGCTATTACAGTTAGTAAGATGTTTTTTTAAATCCAATTATAAGGATAAACATATGTCACAATGTTACACTGTCATTTTTCAGGGAAGGGTCATCTAAATCTAAATGACTAAGCCCCCTACCCCATACAAATTCATGGTAAAATGTGCACATCTGAAATTAGTCACTGAAATTGACTATAAGCTGAAAATAAAACCAAAGAGAGATAGCCAATAGACATCCTAAAGTGGAAAAGGTCTTGAAACCAGAAACTGATATTGATGACCCATACAATTCAGAAATGCTAAAAAAAATTGTAAATGCCAAAGTCTGAGAGAGAGAAAAAATAATAAAAAAAAAGAGCACAGCGGAAAGTTGCTCAGTTGATTTATTTTGAACAAAAGAAAACTTATTGAAAGATCAGATCATGAATAAATCAACTGAGAAAATACAATTTAAAAAAATCCAACCACAAGGCATGACCGTTCCCACTTGCTCACCAAGACTGTAATAATCCACCTTGTTAAACTGCTGAAATCCACGCAGTGTAGGATCACCCACAATGTGCATTAATTTGATCTAACTGAGTGATCACATTAGAAAGTGATTAATAGCAAACCAGAATGTGTCCAGAGTAACATACCAGCTGAAAGGACAAGGGTGCAGATTAGCTTTCCTATATGCCATTAGTGAACAAGATGGGTTTTAACGACAATCCAACAATTTCACATGAGCCTTATTTTGGTTCCTTTCAATGAACTAGTAAACTAACTGCTGTAGAGGGATTTGAACTCATGTTTCTGTATCATTAATCTAGAATTCGAGATTACTGATCCAGGAACATCAAAAATAGATGCCATGAAATAAGTGTACTGCTATTAGTTGCCTAGTTCTCATTTTGGTAAATAGCCATTTCATTTTTTTTTTTGCAGAGGTTGCAAATAAGAGTCATAGTCATACAGCTGTACAGTATGAAAACAGGCCCTTTGGCTAACTTGTCCATGCTGACCAAGTTGCCTGATCAAGCTAGTCCCATTTGCCTGCTCTTGGCCCATAATATTTCTAAACCTTTCCTAACCGTGTACCTGTCCAAGTTTCTTTTAAATGTCATTGTTGTACTTGCCTCTACCACTTTCTCTGGCATCTTGATCTATATACGATTCCACATATTCCAAATGTGAAGGGGTATAGGTCTTCTTTGAGAACACATTAACATCCTTGGCTTTCATCTTTTCAACACAAATGAAATTCAGAATCTATACTGAGTTTCAATCCAATGTAAGAATGCAATTAGCATTTCAGTTGCATTTTAAATGGACATAATTGCATATCATAGATGATTACCGCAATGTATTTTTCTTAAAATAGGATTTATTAACAAATGTGGTTTCTAATTATTATAAATGCAATTGTTTCAGTAACATTGAGTTGCTGAAATTCCTAATCAGTATTTTTGTACGATGCCATTCACCATATGTCATATGGTGCACACTTTTCATTCTGTTGGGTAGATTTCAAAGGAGACAGGAGACCACATTGTGAGCCTCAAATGCAGTTTACTACATTGGAAGTACAAGAGAATCCCTGTTACACCTGGAAGGAACATTAGGGTCCCTGGATGGTGGAAAGGGAAGAGATAAAAATACAGGTATCACATTTTCGTTGCTTGCATAGCAAAATGAGAGAATGAGTGTTGATGGAGTTGGTAGGTGTAACTAGAGATCTGATGAAAGAATTTGGCTTTAGGTGTTGGCCTGTAGCACAAAAAAGATGCCAATTCAGTCTGCAAGGATTACCCTGAGCTTCCAGTTGCCTGTCAGTTGAATTCACCATCTCACTCTGATCTCTATATTTAGCCTCTGAAAATGTTCCAACAAAGCTTAACAGAAGCTTGAGAATCAGCATCTCATATTCCATCTATACACAGTACAGACTCAGGACCCAGCACCAAGTTCAGATTACTAGCTTTTCCTGTTTGTGTTTCAACTAACCAGTTCTGATGCAGAGTCGTCAACCTGTAAAAGTAACTATTTTTCTCTCCACAAATGCTGGCTGACCTGCTGAGCATTTCCAGTATTTTATTTCAGATTTCCAGCCAAGGTTGCAATTTTCCTCTTCCATTTCATCTCCTACTATTTACAGTTCCTCCATTCAGTTCACCCTCTAACTGCCAAAAACAACAATCTTTCAAGTTTCTTTTGGCCTCCACTCCGTCTGACATTCCCTTCACCCCTCCTCCTCCACAACTTTAAACATGCTTTTTTTCTCACTTCCAATTCTGATGAAAGGTCATGTTCACTGTTTCCCTCTCCAGATACCATCTGATCTGCTATTTCCAGCATTTTCTGATTTTATTTCAAACTTAAGCATCTGCAATATTTTTGATTAAAGCTAGCTTCTGAAATTTCCCCAACAATCTACATCACATGCCTCAAAACAATGTATCCTTCCACTAAATACTACCATTAAATATCCACTTGATCCATTAGAAGCAATGAACGCTGGTAAACGGGCTTAGTACTTGATGTGTGTGTGCAGCTCTCATCGCCATGCTACAGGAAGTAAAGCCATTTCACTTCTCCTCCTTCCCCACCCCCCCAACAATATAATGTTCACCACTGGGTAAAAATCACATGACTAAATATACCTTCAAATTTCCAGAACATTGCATTGCATGTTCAATTAGCAAATTGAACAATGTTGGACAAGTGTGGATTGTGTTTATACTTTATCATTGGCTGAGTTCTCCATGAATTAGTGCAGCTGTTTCAACTGTGCCATTACCAAAGACAATAGGGTAACATGTGACAAAGTGTTGTCTTTATTTGATTTTTCTCCTTTAGGGAGCTCAATGGATTCCCTAATCTTTTTGTACATGGTTCATACCTTCATTGAGAACTAGATGAACTCATTGAACAGGGAGACAGAATAGAGTAGCATAGTTCCAAGTCCTTGGCAGCAAAGAACAAATTTGAAGGACTCTCACCTCCTGAATATTTCAGGGGACAAGTATGGAGATGGAGATATCCATGCATTGAGTGCGAACGTATCCATAGCTAAATGGATTAGCACATCATCTTTAATCTGGAAGATGTGCACCGTCTCTGAAATCTTTACGGGTTGGGCGTGGGAACCAGTATTCCAGGCACTCTAGCATCAAGGCAACTTTGACAACCAGGGTGAGGATGATTTGAAGACCACTCAGGAATAAACAGATCAGCCTATTTTTATCTTTACTTTCAGTGACATGAAATAAATGGATGTTTCCCCAACCATAATGAGTAGGCAAGAAAATATTAAAAGTTAATACTGTGATTATTTTACAACCATGAGGTTCTAGTTTACCAGCATGCTGTTTTATGCTTCTGCAATGCAACACTCACCTCTATATTCTTAATGGCAATCATGTTTACTTTCTGAATTATTTTTCCAGTTTCCCTTGTGACATTTCAAACAAATCTGAAGTTACAAAGAATATTACATACTAATCAAAAATTAAATGCTAAACATTAAAGTGTTTAGGTTGTCACCAAGTTGTATTGAATTCTGGATTTAATTTTTTTTGAAAGGTTCTATTTTCAAGTAAATTAATGTACATCTCACTTGAATAAACATCTAAATTCAATCTCCATCCAGTTGATCCATTGGGGATGTTCATTTTCAACAGATCTTATGAACGTATTGAGATGAAGATAGTCAGCTGCATCTCCTCATTACTCTAAACATCTGTGCAACTAAATGTATCTAATGAGCTTCCAGTGCTTCCTTCATTGTCAGCCTTATAAGGAAGCTTCAAGTACTTTATAGAAAGTAAGACTCCACTGTTTCAGTGCATCCTTACAAAATACTTAAGGTTTCAGACATTATGGACTTTCTATAAATTATAAAATTTAGAAACACAGGAAAGTTTTCATATTTTACAACTTTAAAATATCCATGGTTGTAAAGTAGAATATTTTTTGACATTAAGAACTGTTTAAACAGCAGATTTTGTTGGTTTTCTGTCATTTTGAAAAGAACTACCAACGTTTCTCAATATTAAGTGCAAGTATGCAAATCCTGAGATTACTGGTTGAGCTCTGGTGGTGATTCCTGGCTGTGCTCAGTCAATTGGACTCTGCATGGAGTTCAACTGTACAGCAGTAATTTCCCAGCATAAAATTTGCTCTTTAATCCAGTGCAAGATTAGACAGCACAGAATATTCATTTGAATAGAGTTTTTATAGTTAGAAAGCAAAGGAGAAATTACATTTTTAAAATTTGTGATTGCAGTAATATTTTAAATGTTGTTAATGATACAAAAGGTATAATTGGCCCTTTAATTGAAAGTCCCTAATATCTTAAGTTTTTTTTGTTAAGAAACACTGGAGGTATGTGGCTCAAGATGGTCTGGAGCTTTGTCACTTAGATCCAGGACCATCCCAGGTAGAAAGATTACCTTTCTCTGGTGGAACAAAGTAAGCATGTGATAGCAGCACATTTCAGGGGTGGTTGTAGGCAGTGAGCCCCACTGAACAAAATCAAGGCCAATGTTCTGATATGTTGCAATAATCTCTTTACACCTCCAGATACTTCAGAGGAACGTTAGGCACAGTGATGGTGCAGTTAGTGCTACTACCTTTACAGCTCCAGCAACCTGGGTTTGATACTTACCTCAGGTTCTATGTGTTGTCTGCATGTTCTCCCTTTGACTCTGGTTTCCTACCACATCCCCAAAACATGCTGGTAAGATTAAGGGATATTTTACAGTAGCCAGTTAATATAGGTAAATAGCTGAAGGGGGTGTTGATGAGTAACTGGGTGAGAATAAGTTGCAAAATAAGAGGGGGAAATGGGACTGATGCAATTTTTCTGCTTGGAGCCGGCCTCGACTCAACAGGCTGAACTAGTGTAAGTGTCATAATAGTCAGTACAGGTGAACCACATAAGGCAGTATCAGGGCAGACAAAAAATTGGCCATAAGGATGTTTTGATGTGAATTTAAAAATAGAAACTTGTGTATCTTGACTACACATTACCCCAAGTAAATTCTGAGAACTGACTGCATTCCCAGTGACCCAATACATGCAAATTGGTAGCTAATTTTCCCCCTTATAAAAATACAAACACATAGATTTCCAAGATTATCCTATTTTCTGTCAGTTTACAGGTTACAAAGAAAATGGGTCAGATACCGGGGAAAAGACACAGCTAGACACTGTATTGAGCAGTAAAAGGTTGGAGAGGATTAAAGAAAAAACTAAAGGAGGAACAATGTCTTCTGTGGGCTGGATATGTTATGTTAGCAGGCTTGTTTTAAGCAAAACTTCTTCTTACCAAGTGAGAGTAATTGCACTGGAGAACTATTTGCCTTTCAGCCAAGTTCAGCTGTGGCTCAGTTGATAGTACTCCTACCTTTCATGTACCACTCTAAAGAGGAACACAACAGTTATGCAGTATTGACAGAATGTTGCACCAATAGAAACTGTCATTTTCAGACGAAATGTTGAACTGTATGTTTTCTAACATGAAGCAAAAAAAGTCAAAAGCATTATATCAAAGAATGTCAGGGGAGGTACCTCTTAAATCCACCTTTCAAACAGACCACCAAACTGAGGCTCCACCTGTACGTTTCTGATGACTTAACTGAACTTCCACAATAAAAGAGTTTTCTCATGTTCTCTGCTGATATTATTTCAACCATTAAAATTGGTTTAGCCATTTAACTTGAGAATCTTTGTCCTGTACAAAATGGCTATTGTGTTCACTAATAAAGTAATATAACACAAAATAGTTTTTAAAAAATTAAACAAAATCTATTCTTCATTTTTGACAAGTCAATTACATTAAAAACTAGGTGTGTGTGTTTATGTGTATGTGGATGCTGGAGAATGGCACACTTTTTATAAATATATAAAACAACAGGGTTTTATATTAATCTATCTAATACAATTGAAGAAATTAGATAGTTATTGATTGTACTTGAGATTGAGATGTCCAGGGATATACTTAATTGGAAGAGGTTTCAATTTCCAGACTGAGAAGAGTTCTGTTACCTTGAGGATATTACCGAATCCAAAAGCTGTAACATCAAAGCTTAAATTTGTAACAGCCACAGTTTTCACATTTCTTTCCTCAGCTGACTTAAATGGATTCCTCCCTTGAATTAAACCTTCTAGTCTTGAAAAAGATC
This sequence comes from Pristis pectinata, assembly GCF_009764475.1. NCBI lineage: Eukaryota > Metazoa > Chordata > Chondrichthyes > Rhinopristiformes > Pristidae > Pristis > Pristis pectinata. The sequence continues at coordinate 43,228,607 of NC_067405.1, forward strand.
AATTACACACACCTCCTAAGCTGTAGGATTCTGGATCATAAATTACATGACAGAAACTCTAGTCATATTAAAGGAATGGGGCATTTTTCACAAAACGAGATTATAAAATTTAGCTAAAAAATTAGACAGCTCAGGTATCTCGCCTGGAAATCTACAGCACATTTGAAAAGAAAGAGACAGGGCAGTGTATCTTCTGACTTTTAACTGAACTCAGAATCAGCCCAGGGGAGAAATCTAGCATAACTGTCAACGTTTTGGGTCAAAACCCTGAATCAGGGTTTCTACCCAAAACATTCAATTGCTTTCCTCTCACAGATGCTGCTCAACCCACTGAGTTCCTCCAGCAGATTGTTTGTTGCTGTGATAGATAGGTTTGCTGGGAAAGACCACAGGAAACAAAGACCAAGGCAGATAAATAAAAAAGGAAATTCTGGTCAGCTAAAATCTAATTAACGGACTGAATGGCATACTTCTGTTCCTGAAAGACCTGGGCTACACATTATCGCCAGCTATATGGTTGGCTACATGCATCCAGAATCAGGAGCAACCCAGATCTTAATCCAGCCTGGCAGAAATAGGCAAGTTAAGATCAATGCCAGATTTTCACTTTAACCCACTTTATTCTCCAATAAGTTCTACGAGTGGATTAGGTTAACAACAAGCCTACATGCATTGATTTACAACCAAAATCCACTCTATACCTGCCAGTCAAGTAAGATCCAAATTAGAAATAGTCAACTTGATCGTCAGCATACATGCAGCCATCCATATTAGCTCGAAAACCAATTTCGGTAATGCCAACAATTTACTTCATCTCCAACAATATTTTGCAGGAGGCAGTCAATGAAACTCATCTGTACAGCACCTACAAAACAGAAAAATAAACCAAGGAACTCCACAAGTGGGCATAATCACATAAGAACAGAGATACAAATAAAAACATAACACAAATAATAAGGTAGATGACCAAAACCCAGTTTTTAAAAGGGGTCTCAAAAAGGGAAAGAGCTTCTGTCCCTCTGTCGACATTGGTACTAGGTTCAATGCATTACCTTAGCAGAAATCCTTTCTCAAAGAGGATTTATACCACAGGTGATAATAATCTAGGCCAAATATTTCACAGCAAAAATTACTAAAACAGAAATACTATGGTGATGTAAAGGACACTTCATGCAAGCCCAAATGAACACCACACAATTTTCAAACGCTGGAGCTGCAGGAGAAACAAATAAACAACAAATTCTTAATTGTAAAGTGTCCCTATAGGACAATGCAATTAAAGTATCTATCCTGGATTAACATTTTATACAAGATATCAACTTTATCCATATGCACTGTGCACGCTGTTAAATTTAGAGCTATAATTTAAAATTCTCAATATAAATTGTATATAAGTACATTGCCTACAAACAGCAGAACTAGTATCCTCTCTCTCTCTCTACTTTTATTAATTGTTCTTTCTCATCAGTCTTGTATTTTTGATGCAAGTACGTTCAAAAAATTTAAATTACTTTTGAGTTGTCTGCAAAAATGTTGAAAACTTTTCTCAGCTCAAGATCAATTTTCAAATAAGTTTGGTTATTACTGAACTGGCACACACTTATGCTGTACAAAGATTAGATTAAGTTAGAAACAACCCGAAACGTCGACTGTTTATTTCTCTCCATAGATGCTGCCTGACCTGCTGAGTTCCTCCAGCATTTTGTGTGTGTTGCTATAAATTCAAATTTGATATTTTCAATCTTGTTAATTCCACATCTATTTCCTTTGCACACAAGGTATTTTAAATGTCTAAAGTTAAAAATTTATGTAGACAGATGAATCGCCCGGACCATAATATTTCAGATTGTGAACTAATATGATAAATTAAGATTAAGTAGAAAAGGAATAAAGTTTTTGCAGTTCAATTTTAGACAATTCCAAATCAAGTCTCAAAAAATCAAGGCTTAGGTATTTCTCTAGCATTCAGACTCCTTTAGCTTCTTGATTATTGCCCTACATGAAAAACCCCTCAATGATTTGTTCTTTCCTCATTTTTTCTGAACTCTAATACATGATTTTTTTTATTTAAAAAAAGGTGACTTGGCTATTCAGCAGCATTTTAAATGGCATCACAATTATACACAAAATACTTCACATGATTATATTCATACTCAATGCATTTTAGAATAATGGTTATGCTCCATGTACCCACGTGCAGAAGTTGGCTTTTTATGAGTTTGAGTAGGCTCTTATTTAACACACCAAAGCAGGTTTTGCAGCACACGCCATCGCCAAAACTTGTTACTGTGTGCATTCCATTACAAATAATTGTTTGTTTTTTTAATATCTTTACAAGGTCGTCCGAGGATAACAGAAGGGTTCCATTTTTAGACTTCCTTCAGTCGATTTTGTCTACAAGTCAGAAAATATACCTAAAATCACTCGATATGGTAACAATACCTCCACAGTGTTGTAATGAATGGCATCAAAAAATACAAGACTGATGAGAAAGAACAATTACTAAAAGTGGAGAGAAAGAGTTCTGCTGTTTGTAGGAATAAGCATATGTACATGAGTCGGATTTTTAAATTTAATACTAGGGGAGCTCTTTCGTATGTAAGTCAGGCATTTGTAACCTGGCGAGAGCCTGGATATGTGGGCAGATAATAAAAGACCACACTCAGAAATTATTTCACAGGTTTCATTTTGTGACTTTAAAGATTCTTATTCTTCAATTCACATTTTAATCGAGAACTTGAATCAAGGATCCAGCTAAATGGAGCAATTTAAAAACTGAACACTAAGGCTAATTTGGAATGGGAAACTAATGAAATAAATAAATAAATACAATTGTTCCTTAAATCGGTAACTCAATTTTTATTTCATTTAACATAACTCACATTTTTATATCCACATTCTGTTCTTGACCATACTAAAAATACCTACCGTTCTACTCATATGCATAATAGCCTTAAGTTGTTCCCCCTTCTTGTCTATTATCTACTCTCTATCACCCAAAAACAGTCAAACTATTAATAACTGAACTTTACTCTGCCTCCCATGATATTAGCATAATTGAATTTAGCTCCTGGCCTTAGTTGCTGTCCAAACATCTGTTCCACAAGTCAGGGCAGATAGTAGACACCAACAAAGATCCATATTCCAAAAGTTAACTTTGTTCCATTTTCTTCCTGTGATGCAACTAGTTTAACCTCCCTTCCCTCCAAAAAAATATTCTCAATTTTCATTGTACCCACAGGTTTGTTACAGTTTAGCCAAAACAAGCAGTTTGAGATGAAGCAGAAACACTTGGCTGGAAAACCACTTAAAATCAGAGGTGGTGACAACTTCTCTTTTATTACACAGTACTACCAGTCCAGTATCTTCCTTCCACAGTATTTTCATTGAGCTTCTTGAATATTGCCCTACACAAAAAGTCCTTCAATAATTTGTTCCTGCCTCATTCTTTCAAAATTTTAATATGTGACTATTTTTAAAAAAAGTAACTCAGCAATTCAGCAGCATTTTAAATGGCATCACAACTGTGCATAAAATACTTAACATGATTACATATATATTAAGTGCTGAACCTGTTAGTACTTTTCACAAGAACTTCAACACATTTTCTTTCACGTTGTATCACTCACTTCAGAACCCGACAATGTCATAGGAATTCCAGGTTATAAACACAAAAGCAAAATTGTATTTTGGCACACTAGAGTTGACAAGATAATTTTTGTTTAAAAATAGATTTTTCATTCTATTCTGAAAAATACCAGTGCCTTTTCAGTGGAATTTATTGCTCGATCATCCCTTTCAAATGTATTCTCTGTTAAGCTTATGGTGACGCCTACTGGATTTCAGCTGCATGTATGTTTTCTCTCACATTACTTCCTTTCAATTGTCATTAAAAACAGTAGGGTGCTTTAATGATACAGCAAGTATTTACCTGTTGATCTGAAAATCAAAGGCTGGAAAATTACAGACAAGATGGTGGCTAAAGATGTAACAAGTAATTGGACAGCACAGCAGCTCTACCAGAGGACGACAGGGAGAAGAGAGGGAATTAAATCTGTACTTGATAAAATAATTTATTTTCCATTTACATCAAAAATACCACATTGCTGAACAATGTAGTAAACCATCCAATTGTATTAAAGGTTATGTATTTGCCTCAGCCTTATAATTATGTACAAAGGTTTAAAGCTCAGATATGCAATCATGCCAGTCTACTCTTTATGTTTTAATTTCAGAACAAGTTTTCTGCAGCTGAATAAATACATTAATCAGCTTCTGCTTTTGATAAGATTTGCATTTAAGACGACTCAGAAGAAGCTTGTGCGTCTGTGGAAATGGAAGATGGCTCTTCATTATTTGCATTAGGTGATGCAGTTGCCTGGATGTCAGCAGTTGTCATGGAAACAGTTGTAGTATCTAAAATGAGGGCAGGGGTCTGTTCAGTAGGCGGTGCAGAGGCAGAAACATGAAAACCACCTACTATTGGAGAGATGGCTGAAACCGTTTCAGTTAAACCAGCCTTTACTCCTGTAATCATGGGTGATTGCGATGGATACATGGCAGGCATTGTTAGAGGGGGCAGTCCAGAGAGATTTATTGGTGGCAACTGAGTGGCTGATGGATAACCTAGGAGAGAAAAAACATCACAATAAAAATGCACTGTAATTACTGTGCATTTTACTTCATCCTTAATTTGGATGAGGTTTCATGTGCACTACAGCGTTAATGCCATTGATTTTATGATATTCAGAGAATGGAATTTATTACATACATTTCTAATGGCAAAATTTAGAAGTACGAAAATAAGCTGATACAGAAAATATTTTCTACTAGCGATAGCACAGTGCTGCAGCAGGTTGGGCGTAAAGATAGAATGCAACAAACTAGAAAGATCATTTTCTGTCTTAAGAATTTCAGATTATTTGACAATGGAGGGGGGGAAGGAAGAAAACTTGAATTCCATTAAATGTCCCACTGATTAGCATAAGAACAGCATCAAAGTTTTCACATGCATGGAATGGCAAGTGACAAAAGATTTAAAATAAGACGTGGATTATTCTAATAACACTTGCCACTTAAAATTATCCAGAATTATTTAACAATAAACATAGGGTGACTTCAAGTGATTATATTGATTGGGTAAAAGGATATTTACAAACTTACCAGTGAGTGAAGGTACCACACCAATTCCTGGTAAGGTCACTGGAGCAAGGTTCTGTAGAGTGAGATCCACATTAGGTAGGTTGGGGATATTAGGCAGTCCACTTGGTAATGGCATTAGACCTGTAAATATTGAAAAATATATGCAATATACTCATGAACTCATGGGATACTGCTTAATACCAATGCTATGTCCGAAGAATGCTGAAGGCTAAAGTTTGAAAGTGGGTGCAGGAGTCCAGCTCCTGGCGGATGGGAAGGATATGGGGGAGTGGGAGCCCAGCGGGCAGGAAGGGGGATGGGGGTGTGGGGGCACGTGTGCACGACAAACATTAACTTGCAAGGCAGATGTCAAACCATCAGGATTTCCAAATGGTTGGATAGCGGATTATTGGGGTTTGTCTGAACCTCCCCCAGCCCTGTAATTCCAAGATACTGCATTCCATTTCTTGATCATCCCCATTTTTAAATCAGGCTGCATCGGCAGCCTTGCCTTCAACTGTATTATGTCCTTTTGTTTTTAAAAGTTGAAAAAGACAAATTGACATGCAGGCGAAAGAAAGGTTCCCCACAGTAATCTATCAAATTATGATTCTTATCATGATTGTAGACTTACTAGTTAGAGTAGTATCAACATTTATACTTGTTGGAACTGTGCTTGAGGATGAATTTGCAGATGAAGGTAACAACGGAACTGTTGGAACACCTTTAACAGTTTAAAAGAAATGGCAGTTTAAAAATTGAAATATTTTGAACTCAGGTTCAAACTCTCCTTAAAACCACAATGATGATAAATATACAGTGTTACTCTTGCACTGAAGTAACTCAATCTTTTCACAAAAGTAAATGCGGATGGAAAAGAGCAAAATATATCTGTGTTCTAAAACAATGTTTTTTTAAAGAAAGAATGAGCAAGAAACCATGAATAATTCCATTGAACAAAATATGTTAGAGGAAGCTTTACACTATGCAACGTATACTATGCAGTCTATTCTTTACGATAAAAACAGAAAATGCTGGAAATACTCAGCTGGTCAGGCCACATCTGTGGGAAGAGAAACAGTCAATGTTTCAGGTCAGAGACCCCCATCAGAACAGTTCTGACAAATGTTGACTCTGGTTCGCAGATGCTGCCTAACCTGCTGAGTATTTCCAGCACTTTCTGATCTTGTTTCAGATTTTCAGCACCTGCAGTTTTTAAGGATTTTCACTATCCTTTATAATGTTTATTTCAAGTGATCTGGAAGACAAAGGACAAGCCAAAATAGTGTTGCTACTTCTATTACATTGAAGTTGTCTATTTTTTTTGTATAGTACCTTTTCAAACTAAAAATTACATGCCACAACAGATCCAGAATTGTGCTTTCAACATAGTTTCATTGTAAGAGACTATTTTTAGCTCCAGAGCACGTGGACAACACTATTTTTAGCACTGTAGCATGTGGTTGAAGTTCTGTTGGTTCTGGTCATCAAGGAAGTAATATAAAGTAATAAATTGGATGCATGCAACTTTATGCTTTTTTGTTGTGTACCTTTCCCCCTCAAAAGGATAACACACCAAATAAACCTGTTGACTGCATTATGAAATAATTGCTTTGAGAAATTCTGCCTTTTTATGCTTTTACATTATTTGTAAGTATCAAGATATCCTTCTAATTCATAACCAAATGCAATTGAGAAAATCTTGAGTCTCAAATAATGAATAAAACCTCCAAATGAAGCTTTCAAACCACTCTCTTATTGGGCCAGAAAAGAGCATACAGAAATTTCACCTCAAGTGCATGAATTAGATTTATCTGATCAAACTAGGGTAAATTATAATGCAGGCAATTTTTTAAAAATCATTTTACCTTATTAGACAAATTGTTTTAGAGAAATTGCCCAAAAATTCCCAATAAAAAGCTGGCAATTCTGTGCAGAACTACTGAAATATACTTCTGTCACATCTTTGCTTCATCCTGAGAGTCCTGCCATCTGCCTGCTGCACTCATGCTAAATCAGATCAGGAAAAGGCTCAGTAACTCCAGTTATTTTTGTGGAGAATGGCCAAGGGGTGACAAGTTTTAGGCAATGTATATTTTTGTGACTTAATTGGGTTAACTTGAATTGCTTTTAAATGTATTTGTTTCAAAGTTTAATAGTTCTTGAATTTTTTTTTGGATGCTTGTGAATATCAGAGATATTTGATACATTTGCCTTTGACACCCAGTTCAACCTCTGTGGCATAACACGGTGTCAAAGCATTTCATTAGGATTTATGATTGGAAGGCCCTGCCCTATGCAGTGTCTCACCAGTGAGGTCAAAGGAGCTTTGTTTAGTATATTCTTGCTGTTAGCTCTACTCACAAGAAGTGTGGTTAGAGGGTAGGTCGACAGTGAGCACAAGCTTTTGCAATTCATGCTATTCATTAATTTCAATGAAACAGTTAAGAACTAAATGAACCACATGCATCTACAGTTAGGATCAATTCCACTAATGGAAAACATACCTGGGGGAAAAGCAAATACTACAATTCTCCCCCATAAAGATCTCTCAATAATTAATGCTCCTATTGTCTATTTTCAGAAGGCTTTTAATAAGATTTCACAAAGGAGGGCAGTAAACAAGGTTAGAGTATATGGAGTTGAGGGTAATATACTGGCATGGATTGAGAGTTGGTCAACAGAAAGTTTTGAGTAGGAATAAAAGGGCTCTCTCCAGGTGGCAGGCTGTATAGTGAGGTATTGCAAGGATCATTGTTTGGAAGCTAGCTAACTATTCACACTTGATTAATGATTTGGCTGAGGGAACCAAATGCAATATCTCTAAGTTTGCCGATGAAATTAAGTGAGAATACGAGTAGAAATGAGGGTGCAAAGAGGCTTCAAGGGAACACTTATACTTCATATAATGTCATCAATGAACTAAGAAATGTTAGGCTTGGTCCTCTCAGCCAAATTGTTGATGTAAATTGTGAATACTTGAAACCCAAGGACTTATCCCTGTAGTAACCCACTACTCACAGCCTGGCAGTCTGAGGAAGAACTGTCTATTCCTACTAAGTACTAACCAGCCTTCGATCTGAGTTTATTACCCATAACTCCATGTGCTCCAACTGTTCAGCAACCTTCTGCATGGGACCTCAAAAGCCTCTAGAAAAATCCAAGTGCACCATTTCTACTTGTTTCCCCTCATTTACTCAACTAGGTACATCCTCAAAGAGCAAGAAAAGGCTGAATTAATCTTTGGAATTCTCTACCCCAAAGGGCTGTGCAGGCTCAGTCATTGACACTTTTTCACAACAGATTGATTTCTGTGTATTAAAGACATGGATGGATACAAGATTAGGGCAGGAAAAATTCTATTTGAGGTAGAAGAGCAGCCATGGCAGGGTAGGCTCAAGAGGCTGGATGGTCTACTCCTGTGCCCATGTTGTCTTTTTTTGTTGTTCTGACAATCCAAATGCTTATATACCAGTAGAAAGCATATTTAAAGATCACTTTACAATTTTCCCCCAAATCTTTCAAGTGAAAAAGATTATTTTAAACATAATTCTTTAGAAAAGGGGTAATGACAAAGAAAGAAAAAGATCAAGATGATCAATGATCAAGATGCTCAAAAGAGATCTCAGCTGTTTCCTCAGACTATAAATAATAAGTAATCTGTTTATCTTGATCATTTGTAAGTGGATCACATCCATTGAGTTGGGAGTTGCTGAACTTGGATGCTTGGGTATATTGTTGTAGTATGCCTTTCTTCTCAAACTATTAAGTGAAGTTAAAAACACACACAGGCAAGCAGGCAGCAAGAGGGTACAGAGTAAAACAGATATGTTAGCTTGTCAATGGCGTAGTATTGCACGTAGTGACAATTATATTATTTTAGCAAAGGTATATGAATTGAATTAAATGAATCTGATTTTGACTATTATTTAATGCTGCATGAGTTACGAAATAAAGAAGCTACATACACATTGAACTTCATCTTATCAAGTGTTTGTCTGGTTTGGAGAAATTGAAATGGCACATTTGGAGAATATACAACATTGACTTCAGGGCATAACCAGATGTGCTAAAGTAAGCCCTCCTCCCACTGCTTGACTGACTAAAGATTACTCTTATCAGGCAAACAGATACAAGAAAGCAAGTTAATTCCATAAAAATAAAATAATCAGAAGTGACAGCACTCAGTTATAGAATGCATCTAAAGTAGATATGACATTTTAAAAACAAATCAAAGAATCATGATTGACAGTTTAACTCTAAATGCTTCTAACCTGTAGTTAAGTAAATCATCCTTTCACATGAAAGAATGGGAATCATGCTAAGAATATATGAATGGCTGCAAGGGAGAAGGTTGAGTAATCTAAGAGGATCTTTGCTGATTAAAGAAGTCAAAGTGATGCTCAAATTATTTTGAAGTAGGTACACACAAAACAATGACTCTTGTATTTTAGTTCGGAGGAGAGATTTTAAAATAAAGGTATCAGAAATTCTTCTTTTGTAAATGCAAGAACTCACCTAAGTGCTGTTCATACCTACCAGTATTAAGAACACTGTTAACAGGAGGAGGAGTTGTACCAAGTGATAGTCCAGATAGACCCTGCTGCAAGTTGGTGTTTGTAGCAGTTGCTGAGGAAACAGCAGATAGCTGAACCTACAAAGATAACAGTACTTATCTAACCATGAGATAAATTAACAGATATTATAAGATTACAGCAAATTATACAATATAAACTGTAAATACATGCTGCTACATTTATGACAAGAAGAAACAAATTCGAACAATTAAATCATTTAGCCCTCAAAAACAGATAAAGTACAAAAGAAACCTATCAAATTTATTAGCATAGAGTAAACTAACTTAAATATAACAAGTTTCCAGGTTAAACAACTGAATTTTATGGAATAGCAATCCTGACCACAGGAAGGAATTTTCAGCAATGCTGTGCAGAATTACTGATGTAGATTCCAATCTTAAAGGCACACTTAATACCAACACATTAATTTTAAGATAACATTGCAAAGCCAGAGAGGATAATCACAACGCCAGAAATGCAATACCAACTGAAACAGCATGTATGTCAATAAATCTCTTAAGAGTTCTATTTAATTATTCTTTAAGATATTCTGCAGGTGTTTCAATAATTATTTTTAATAATAATTTTGAATAAAAATGTTTTCACCCAAGATGTAAAGGCTTTGTGAAGGGCAGATCATGTCTCACAAGCCTGATAGTGTTCTTTGAGGAGGTGACCAGACAGATTGATGAGGGTAGTGCAGTAGATGTGGTCTGCATGGATTTTAGTAAGGCACAGTAGCGTAGCGATTAGCGCGACGCTATTACAGCACCAGTGATCGGGGTTCGATTCCCGTCACTGTCTGTAAGGAGTTTGTACGTTCTCCCATGTCTGCATGGGTTTCCTCCGGGTGCTCCGGTTTCCTCCCACATTGCAAAGACGTACAGGTAGGAGGGCCTGTTACCACGCTGTAAATAAAATTTTTTTTAAAAATTTAAAAATTTGACAAGGTTCCACGTGGTAGGCTTCTTCAGAAGGTCAGAAGGCATGGCATCCAGGGAAGCTTGGCCGTATGGATTCAGAATTGGCTTGCCTGTAGAAAGCAGAGAGGGGACCTCTACTTTTTGTGATTTTTATTAATGACTTGGATGAGAGGGTAGAAGGGTGGGTTGGCAAGTTTGCAGACGACACAAAGGTTGGTGGTGGTGTGGATAGTGGGGAGGACTGTCGAAGATTGCAAAGGGACATTGATAGGATGCAGAGCTGGGCTGAGAAGTGGCAGATGGAGTTCAATCCAGAGAAAAGTGAGGTGGTACACTTTGGAAGGACAAACTCCAAGGCAGAGTACAAAGTTAATGGCAGGATTCTGGGTAGTGTGGAGGAGCAGAGGGATCTGGGGGTCCATATCCACAGATCCCTGAAAGTTGCCTCACAGGTGGATAGGGTAGTTAAGAAAGCTTGGGGATGTTGGCTTTCATAAGTCGTGGGATCGAGTTTAAGAGCCGCGAGGTAATGATGCAGCTCTACAAAACTCTGGTTAGACCACACTTAGAGTACTGTGTCCAGTTCCGGTCGCCTCATTATAGGAAAGATGTGGAAGCGTTGGAAAGGGTGCAGAGGAGATTTACCAGGATGCTGCCTGGTTTAGAGAGTATACATTATGAGGAGAGACTAAGGCAGCTAGGGCTTTACTCTTTCGAGAGAAGTACGATGAGAGTAGACATGATAGAGGTGTACAAAATATTAAGAGGAATGGATAGAGTAGACAGCCAGTGCCTCTTCCCCAGGGCACCAATGGTCAATACTAAAAGGGCATGGCTTTAAAGTAATGGGTGGGAAGTTCAAAGGAGATATCAGAGGCATGTTTTTTACCCAGAGATTCGTTGGTGCATGGAATGCACTGCCTGGGGTGGTGGTGGAGACAGATACTTTGGTCAAATTCAAGAGATTACATGATAAGCACATGGAGGAATTTAAAATAGAGAGATATGTGGGAGGAAGGGGTTAGATAGTCTTAGGTGAGGTTTAAAGGATGGCACAACATTGTGGGCCAAAGGGCCTGTATTGTGCTGTACTGTTCTATGATTCTATGTACCTCTTCACCAACTGAAATAACCAACAGCTTCAAAATGCTTGTAAACTTATTCAACTATTTTTTTAAACATGGAAGTGTAAAAAGAAAAATAGAATTGCTAATCACATTGTTTATTAAATTCTTTAGAGTAAGCCATCAAATTTTTCAACAGTACACAAAGCAAATAAATGTCCTCTAAATGATTTAGCAAGTTAAAATAAATCAAGCATTACCTCTGTGAAGCCATCTTTTAATGGACTGACTGATGCACCTGGTCCTGGAAGACTTATTTTTTTACCCTCTGCAAATGGACGGGTTGGAATTCGATGCAAGTAGCCATATCCAATCCCACACCCTAAGCTTAAAATAATTTATTTACATTATTTACAAACTCAAGGAGGAAAATATTAAACTATGAACAAATGAACAGTTAGATCAGTCAACATTTGAAAATACAATATGCTGGGTACCTTTGGGCTACTTTCAAGATAAAGTAACTATACCAAAATATTAAATCATTTTTTCCTTCCAGATGCTAATGAATAGTATAATTGTACCAGCATTTCCAAATTGCACTGTTACTATCAACAAAGTATCTTCACCTTACCTGCCTTCTCCACCCCAGGTGGTATTAGGTGTGATAACAACTTCCCGGCAGTTATCTGTGTCTGTATTGTAGACATATAGTTTCAAAGCTTTCCCTTCATGGGTCTCTATCAGAGAGAAGAGATCTTCGGACTACGAAAATAAAATTTTCATACGTTTCAGTCATGCTATTTTCTGGGTCCATTCCATGCATGGACATGATCATAAAATCAAAGGTCTTAAATTAATGCACTGTAATATTTTCTGCACAGATCTAGCATCCAAGTTCTATGCAAGGTATCTGCAACTTAGAACATTACCATAAGAATGGAGTCCAACATAACTTTAAGTGAATTGTTCAATACAATAAACACAGACACCCTGATTGAAGTCAGATGCATCAGAGTCATAGAGTAATACAGCATGGAAACATGCCCTTCTGCCCAACTTGTCCATGCCGACCAAGGTGCCCATCTAAGCTAGTCCCACTTGCCCACATTTGGCCCGTATCCCTCTAAACCTTTCCCATGCATGTACCTGAAGTGTCTTTTAAATGCAATGCACTGCATGACCATTACATCAAACTAAACAAAGAAATATTCCATACTTTATTCAGAAAGTGTAGATTTTCCCTGGCGACTTCCAGTAAAGCCTTATATCTGGCACATAACAGGTTAAAAGCATCAAAAGTCCAAGAATATTTAATGATAAAAAACATTTGCAGCTTCAATTATTTAACCTCAAAAGCAAAAGTCATTATGGATTTAAATAAGATAAGCCGTTAAATAAATTCTGCCCTAACATTTAATGCAAGTTTCACTGAGGTTCAAAAACAGCTTCTTCCCCTCCACCATCAGATTTCT